>NC_091348.1:27647773-27762773 GCF_038502225.1 Cherax quadricarinatus
GCCACCTGCATCTTCCCTCTGTTCTCTCATAAACTGAAAGTTTACTGCAAATACTTGTTAGTATTGTACATATATTCTGGTATTAAACATTTAGAGTAACCTATTACCCATTGTTGTGTTATAATTTGTATGTAATTAACTAACTATACTAGTCTCACGAAATCGTAATGACACGATTGCAAACAAACCATTCCACGGATGGGGTTTGAACCCGCGGTAAGAGTCTCAAAACTCCAGACCGTTGCGTTAGCCGCTGTTCCAGCTAGCTTCAATAAGATTCGTCCAAGATTCCTAGTTGGATGAATCTTATTGAAGCTAGCTGGCCCAGTGGCTAACGCGACGGTCTGGAGTTTTGAGACACTCTTACTGCGGGTTCAAACCCCATCCGTGGTATGGTTTAACTATACTAGTTCTACGTTATCTGCAAGGCAAGAAAATTTTCATTTAACAAGACAGTGCAATTGGCTGACAGTCTGACTTGGAGCTTGGATGACCAGAAACATCGTATATTGACTCCACATCAGGCACATATGCAGTTGGTAAACACAAGTGCTTGTGTGTTTAAACTAATTTTGAAGCTTATCTACACCTAGCATGTTTTTTAATTTTGTCCAGACCAAATATGATGTAGAGAGTATTCTCTCGGTGGTTGTTGAACTTGTGGCACAACTAAGCAAATGTCTGGAAGTAGATAAAATTAAGGTGGCAGTGTTCCTTTATCTATTTTGTCTTTCCATAAGCATGCACCATTTTGCAGTGTTAGGAACTTGTGCTTGAAACATTGAAGCAGGAAATATTTCCTCGTCTCTAATCCTGAAAGTCATGAAATATAGGAGGGGGATACCTCATGCCAGGGCATTCTTCTGCAACCTCTTTTACTTAGGTTGTTTAATAGGAACATATTTAAAAAGTTTTCCCTATATTTACTCATTCATTTTTTAAAAAAAGCAGGCTGGGTTTTTAAAATAGTTGGTAATTATGCCGAGCCTTCTCCACAGGAGCTTTAGTTCTTCACTACATCTTTCCTCAGAGATCTGTGAGTTCTTTTCCTTGTTCAATGAGAGTTCTTTACAGCAGGAAAAGATGTGAAAAATTACCTTCATTGACTTGGTTCACAAACATGTTCTTTCACTCTGGCTTTGGTCAGTGCATGAAATCACAGCCTTCCTATCCTCTTCAACATTTAATATACGTATATATGAAGTTCATAACAATTAATAAAATAATTAGCAAAAAGTAGGAAAATAAAGTAAAAATTGATTACATAGCTAGTGAAAGAGTAGAAACACAGGTACAAATCAGCACAAGTGAAAATGAAACAGTAATACAGAATAGTGATACACAGGAAACATATTCAGGATGTGAGAGAGTAATTAAGTCACAGGGAGTGAAACTATGTTGTATACAATTATTGAAATCATCAAATATACCTACCCCTGCTCAGCTCACTCTGTACCACAATCTTATCTATCCATATCTCTAATGTTATCTGTGTATGTGGACTGTGTGACCCTTGCAGGTTTAGCACTTAGTTTTGATTGTAGTAATAATATGTATGGGGATCAACATCTCTAAACAATCTTAAACCAGTATTCATGCAACTAGTCATGCAGGTACTAGTATTATATCACATGCAAGCTTAGGACAACACTCACCACCTCTACTCAAAATGTTAAACTCGCTAAACATAAATACCTTTCATATATTCTGCTATTCGTTTTACATCTTCAAGATATTCGAGCAAGATAACAATTTGGAATTAAGACCTCCTAGAGAACTTCACCACAACCCATGAATATCAGACATGAATTAAATTCCTTTGATATTCCATGTACAGTGGACCCCCGCATAACGATGGCATCGCATAGCGATTTTTCCGCATAACGATTACTTTTATCGCAAAATTTTTGCCCCGCATACCGATTAAAAACCCGCATACCGATTTTCGTCCGAGACGCGTCCAATGTGCCCTCACATGTGCCGGCTGTCCCATTGTTTACCAGCCAGCCTCCGCGGTAACATCCAAGCATACACTCGGAATATTTCGTATTATTACAGTGTTTTCGGTGGTGTTTCTGGAAAATAAGTGACCATGGGCCCCAAGAAAGCTTCTAGTGCCAACCCTGTGGTAAAAAGGGTGAGAATTAGTATGGAAATTAAGAAAGATTTTGAAGGGTTTGGGGCTAACCCTGAGAAGCCTATGCCAGTTGTGGAATCCATTGTGCCTACTTCAAAGATTAAGGAAATGTGTGCAGAGTGGTTTGAACTGCAAACCTTTATAGATGAAAATCACCCTGACACAGCTGTTGCAAGCCGTGCTTGTGACTATTTCAATGACAATGTTATGGCCCATTTTAGGAAAGTCTTGAAGAAACGGGAGGTACAGAGCTCTATGGACAGATTTGTTGTGCGACAGAGGTCCAGTGACTCTGAAGCTGGTCCTAGTGGCATTAAAAGAAGAAGGGAAGTAACCCCAGAAAAGGACTTGCTACCTCAAGTCCTAATGGAAGGGGATTCCCCTTCTAAACAGTAAGAAGATAATGCTCTCCCCTCCTCCCATCCCATCAATCATCACCAGATCTTCAATAAAAGTAAGTGTCATGTAATTGTGCATGCCTTTTTCAGTTTGTGTGTATTAAAATTAACATTTCATGTGGTAAAAAAAATTTTTTTTCATACTTTTGGGCGTCTTGCACGGATTAATTTTATTTCCATTATTTCTTATGGGGAAAATTAATTCGCATAACGATTATTTCGCATAACGATGAGCCCTCTTGCACGGATTAAAATCGTTAACCGGGGGTCCACTGTATATGTCTGAATCTGTGTCAAAATGGTATGTGAATAAAAGGGCCTAAAATCCGGAATAGTCTACCAGAAGAAATAAAAAACTGTGTATCCTTAAATTTAAACCACAACTCAGAAAATATTGTCTAAACCCTGTGAAGTTGTATTTTTCACTACCAAAATTTGTCTCCATTATATTATCTGAATTCTCAGTTCTCTTTATATTTTAGGTTTTTGTGCTCCTTGTCTGATGTAGTGTTAATATTTTTCATTAATGTTATCTGTTAATTTACTATGTCTGTTTTTTTTCTTAAATGCTTGTCTTACTCAATATATGTATTAAATAGATATCATAATAATAATATCTTTATTACTACAAGTACATGTACAAGGTATACAGGCCCAGCTGACATCAGCAACATACTACTATATAGAAAGCCTCTTGTTATGCAGAGCATTTCAGGCAAATTAGGTTAATTTTGTCCCAGGATGCGACCCGCACCAGTCGACTAACACCCAGGTACTATTTTACTGACAAGTGAACAGGGACAACAGGTGTAAGGAAACACAACCAATGTTTCCACCCTTGCTGGGAATCGAACCACAGACCCTCAGCGTGTGAAACGAGCGTTTTGCCTACCAGGCCATGGGCCATGATGTTGGGTATTCTTTGTACTGCATATATAGTATATATACAGTGGACCCCCGGTTAACGAACTTTTTTCATTCCAGTAGTATGTTCAGGTGCCATTACTGACCGAATTTTTTCCCATAAGGAATATTGTGAAGTAGATTAGTCCATTTCAGACCCCCAAACATACACGTACAAACTTCTTTCTTTCTTTCAACACACCGGCCGTATCCCACCGAGGCGGGGTGGCCCAAAAGGAAAAACGAAAGTTTCTCCTTTTACATTTAGTAATATATACAGGAGAAGAGGTTACTAGCCCCTTGCTCCCGGCATTTTAGTTGCCTCTTACAACACGCATGGCTTACGGAGGAAGAATTCTGTTCCACTTCCCCATGGAGATAAGAGGAAATAAACAAGAATAAGAACTAGAAAGAAAATAGAAGAAAACCCAGAGGGGTGTGTATATATGTGCTTGTACATGTATGTGTAGTGTGACCTAAGTGTAAGTAGAAGTAGCAAGACATACCTGAAATCTTGCATGTTCATGAGACAGAAAAAAGGACACCAGCAATCCTACCATCATGTAAAACAATTACAGGCTTTCGTTTTACACTCACTTGGCAGGACGGTAGTACCTCCCTGGGCGGTTGCTGTCTACCAACCTACTACCTATAATACACGTACAAACGCACTTACATAAATACACTTACATAATTGGTCGCATTTGGAGGTGATCGTTAAGCGGGGGTCCACTGTATATGTATGTATGTATGTATTTTTTTTTTAACAAGTTGGCTGTCTCCCACTGAGGCAGGGTGACCCAAAAAGAAAGAAAATCCCCAAAAAGAAAATACTTTCATTATCATTCAACACTTTCACCTCACTCACACATAATCACTTTTTGCATAGGTGCTCAGAACACAACAGTTTAGAAGCATGTATGTATAAAGATACACAACATATCCCTCCAAACTGCTAATATCCCAAAACCCCTCCTTTAGAGTGCAGGCATTGTACTTCCCATTTCCAGGACTCGAGTCTGGCTGTATAAAAATAACCGGTTTCCCTGAATCCCTTCACTAAATATTACCCTGCTCACACTCCAACAGATCGTTAGGTCGCAAATACCATTCGTCTCCATTCACTCCTATCGATCACGCTCATGCACGCCTGCTGGAAGTCCAAGCCCCTTGCCCACAAAATCTCCCTTACCTACTCCCTTCAACCTTTTCGAGGATGACCCCTACCCCGCCTTCCTTCCCCTACAGATTTATACGCTTTTCGTGCCATTCTACTTTGATCCGTTCTCTCTAAATGACCAAACCACCTCAACAACCCCTCTTCAGCCCTCTGACTAATACTTTTATTAACTCCACACCTTCTCCTAATTTCCACACTCCGAATTTTCTGCATAATATTCACACCACACATTGCCCTTAGACAGGACATCTCCACTGCCTCCAACCGCCTCCTCGCTGCT
Organism: Cherax quadricarinatus; assembly: GCF_038502225.1. Lineage (NCBI taxonomy): Eukaryota > Metazoa > Arthropoda > Malacostraca > Decapoda > Parastacidae > Cherax > Cherax quadricarinatus. The sequence goes on from NC_091348.1 coordinate 27,652,672, forward strand.
GCATTCACAACCCAAGCTTCGCATCATATAAGAGTGTTGGTACTACTATACTTTCATACATTCCCTTCTTTGCCTCCATAGATAACATTTTTTGGCTCCACATATACCTCAATGCACCACTCGCCTTTCCTTCATCAATTCTATGATTAACCTCATCCTTTATAAATCCATCCACTGACACATCAACTCCCAAATATCTGAAAACATTCACTTCTTCCATACTCTTCCTCCTCAATTTAATATCAAATTTTTCTTTATCTAAATCATTTGATACCCTCATCACCTTACTCTTTTCTATGTTCACTTTCAACTTTCTACCTTTACACACACTCCCAAACTCATCCACTAACCTTTGCAATTTTTCTTTAGAATCTCCCATAAGCACAGTATCATCAGAAAAAAGTAACTGTGTCAATTCCCATTTTGTATTTGATTCCCCATAATTTAATCCCACCCCTCTCCTGAACACCCTAGCATTTACTTCTTTTACAACTCCATCTATAAATATATTAAACAACCATTTTGGCATTACACATCCCTGTCTAAGACCTACTTTTACCGGGAAGTATTCTCCCTCTCTTCTACACACCCTAACCTGAGCCTCACTAGTCTCATAAAAACTCTTTACAGCATTTAGTAACTTACCACCTATTCCATATACGTACAGTGGACTCTCGACCAACGATGTTAATCCGTCCTTGAGAGCTCATCGTTAGTCGAAATTATCGTTAGTCAAGTTAATTTTCCCCCATAAGAAATAATGGAAATCAAATTAATCCATTCCTGACACCCCAAAGTATTGAAAAAAAAAATTTTACCACATGAAATATTAATTTTAATACACACAAACTGAAGAAGACATGTACAATTACATGACACTTACCTTTATTGAAGATCTGGTGATGATTGATGGGATGGGAGGAGGGGAGAGTGTGGATAGTGTTAGTGTTTAGAAGGGGAATCCCCTTCCATTAGAACTTGAGGTGTCAAGTCCTTTTCCGGGGTTATTTCCCTTCTTCTTTTAATGCCACTAGGACCAGCTTGAGAGTCACTGGACCTCTGTCGCACAACATATCTGTCCATAGAGCTCTGTACCTCCCGTTTCTTTACGATTGGTCTAAAATGGGCCACAACATTGTCATTGTAATAGTCACCAGCACGGCTTGCAATAGCTGTGTTAGGGTGATTTTCATCCATAAAGGTTTGCAGTTCAACCCACTTTGCACACATTTCCTTAATCTTTGAAGTAGGCACAATGGATTCCACAACTGGCATAGGCGTCTCAGGGTTAGCCCCAAACCCTTCAAAATCTTTCTTAATTTCCATACTAATTCTCACCCTTTTTATCACAGGGATGGCACCGTGTCTTCCTTTGCAGATGACACCCGAATCTGCATGACAGTGTCTTCCATTGCAGACACTGCAAAGCTCCAGGCAGACATCAACCAAATCTTTCAGTGGGCTGCAGAAAACAATATGAAGTTCAACGATGAGAAATTTCAATTACTCAGATATGGTAAACATGAGGAAATTAAATCTTCATCAGAGTACAAAACAAATTCTGGCCACAAAATAGAGCGAAACACCAACGTCAAAGACCTGGGAGTGATCATGTCGGAGGATCTCACCTTCAAGGACCATAACATTGTATCAATCGCATCTGCTAGAAAAATGACAGGATGGATAATGAGAACCTTCAAAACTAGGGAGGCCAAGCCCATGATGACACTCTTCAGGTCACTTGTTCTATCTAGGCTGGAATATTGCTGCACACTAACAGCACCTTTCAAGGCAGGTGAAATTGCCGACCTAGAAAATGTACAGAGAACTTTCACGGCGCGCATAACGGAGATAAAACACCTCAATTATTGGGAGCGCTTGAGGTTCCTAAACCTGTATTCCCTGGAACGCAGGAGGGAGAGATACATGATTATATACACCTGGAAAATCCTAGAGGGACTAGTACCGAACTTGCACACGAAAATCACCCACTACGAAAGCAAAAGACTTGGCAGACGATGCACCATCCCCCCAATGAAAAGCAGGGGTGTCACTAGCACGTTAAGAGACCATACAATAAGTGTCAGGGGCCCGAGACTGTTCAACTGCCTCCCAGCACACATAAGGGGGATTACCAACAGACCCCTGGCAGTCTTCAAGCTGGCACTGGACAAGCACCTAAAGTCAGTTCCGGATCAGCCGGGCTGTGGCTCGTATGTTGGTTTGCGTGCAGCCAGCAGCAACAGCCTGGTTGATCAGGCTGTGATCCACCAGGAGGCCTGGTCTCAGACCGGGCCGCGGGGGCGTTGACCCCCGGAACTCTCTCCAGGTAAACTCCAGAAGCTTTCTTTGGGCCCATGGTGACTTATTTTGCAGATGCAATTATTAAAAACGCTGTGATAATATGAAATGTTCCGATTGTATGTTTGGATGCGACTGCGGTGGCTGGCTTGTAAACACTGCGCAGGCCACACGTGGACGCGTCTCGAATGGAACGAATTGTGTTGGTCGAGTTATTTAGCACTAGTCGAGGCAAAATTTTTGTGTTAAAATGTATTGCTAGTCGGATTTAACGTTATACGATGCCATCGTTGGTCGAGGGTCCACTGTACATGTAACATCTGCCACATTGCTCCCCTATCTGCTCTATTATATGCCTTTTCTAAATCCATAAATGCAGTAAAAGCTTCCCTACCTTTATCTAAATACTGTTCACATATATGCTTCAATGTAAACACTTGATCTACACATCCCCTACCCACTCTAAAACCTCCTTGCTCATCCGCAATCCAACATTCTGTCTTACCTTTAATTCTTTCAATAATAACCCTACCGTACACTTTTCCTGGTATACTCAGTAAACTTATCCCTCTATAATTTTTACAATCTCTTTTATCCCCCTTCCCTTTATATAAAGGGACTATACATGCTCTCTGCCAATCCCTAGGTACCTTCCCCTCTATCATACATTTATTAAACAAAAAATACCAACCACTCCAACACTATATCCCCCCAGCTTTTAACATTTCTGTAATGATTCCGTCAGTTCCAGCTGCTTTACCCCCTTTCATTTTATGTAATGCCTCGTGCACCTCCCCCACACTCACATCCTGCTCTTCTTCACTCCTACAAAATGGTATACCACCCAGACCAGTGCATGAAATTACCGCCTCCCTTTCTTCATCGACATTTAAAAGTTCCTCAAAATATTATGGCCATCTACCCAATACATACCTCCATCTCACCATCTACTAACTCCCCTACTCTGTTTTTAACTGACATGTCCATTCGTTCCCTAGGCTTTCTTAACTTGTTTAACTCGCTCCAAAATTTTTTCTTATTTTCATTAAAATTTCTTGACAGTGCCTCTCCCACTCTGTCATCTGCTCTCCTTTTGCACTTTCTCACCACTCTCTTTACCTTCTTTTGCTCTCCATATACTCTACTCTTCGTATAACACTTCTGCTTTGTAAAAACCTCTCATAAGCTACTTTTTTCTCTTTTATCACACTCTTTATTTCATCATTCCACCAATCACTCCTCTTTCCTCCTGCACCCACCCTCCTATAACCACAAACTTCTGCCCCACATTCTAAGACTGCATTTTTAAAACTATTCCAACCCTCTTCAACCCCCCCACTACTCATACTTGCACCAGCCCACCTTTCTGCCAGTAGTTGCTTATATCTCACTCGAACTTCCTCCTTCCTTAGTTTATACACTTTCACCTCCCTCTTACTTGTCGTTGTCATTTTCCTCTTGGCCCATCTACCTCTTACTCTAACTGTAGCTACAACTAAATAATGATCTGATATATCAGTTGCCCCTCTATAAACGTGTACATCCTGTAGCCTACCCATCAATCATAAATCATAAATACATAATCATAAATACATAATCATAAACAATACATAAACCGGTTATTTTATATAACCGGACTTGAGTCCTGGAAATGGGAAGTACAATGCCTGCACTCTAAAGGAGGGGTTTGGGATATTGGCAGTTTGGAGAGATATATTGTGTATTTTTATGCGTATATACTTCTAAGCTGTTGTATTCTGAGCACCTCTGCAAAAACAGTGATTGTGTGTGAGTGAGGTGAAAGTGTTGAATGATGATGAAAGTATTTTCTTTTTGGGGATTTTCTTTCTCTTTGGGTCACCCTGCCTCTGTGGGAGACGGCCGACTTGTTGAAAAAAAAAAATAATCTAATAAACTACTTTCATTACGAGCTATGTATATCATACCTTGCATATCAAATCATACCCCCGGCCGGGATTGAACCCGCGGTCATAGTCTCAAAACTCCAGCCCGTCGCGTTAGCCACTAGACCAGCCGGGGGTATGATTTGTTTGCAATCGTGTCATTACGATTTCTTGAGTCATACCTTGCATATTTATTTATCCAATCTAATAAACTACTTTCATTATGAGCTATATCATACCTTGTATATTTATTTATCCTCTTTTTCATAAAATATGTATTACTTATTACCAAACCTCTTTTTACACATAGCTCAATTAAAGGCTCCCCATTTTCATTTACCCCTGGCACCCCAAATTTACCTACTACTCCCTCCACAACATTTTTACCCACTTTAGCATTGAAATCCCCAACCACCATTACTCTCACACTTGGTTCAAAACTCCCCATGCATTCACTCAACATTTCCCAAAATCTGTATGTTCAGTACGACTTTATATTTTTTTGTGCATTTGCTATCAAAGTTTAGCAAAAAATTGTGCAATACAGGTTATTATTTTTTGCTTTGTATTATAATTGATAAATATGCTGATGTAGTGATCAGATATTACATATTCTAAATAATAAACTTGTTCTCTGGTTTTAGTATTATGTAAGCACTTTTAACTATATGCAGTAGAAAACCTTAAGAGCTTAGTCATAGCTCATGTTTTCATTATTCTGTGATTTAAATTTAGGCTTCCATTTCCAATAGACATGTGCCATTTCCGTTAACCCTTTTGGGGTCCGTGCTGTAATATTACAGCTTTGAGCTTGGGGTCCATGCTGTAATAATATTGTAAATTCTATTAGCTTTAAATTGAGGCATACACATGAGAGAATGGGTCTGTGTGGTAAGAGTGCGCCATATAAGAAAAATCCTGCCCCATGCAGAGCATGATGTGGAAGACAAAACCATGACTCTGTGTGTAGTTTAAAATAGCAAATTTTCAGTGTATTTTTGGATGGTTAGTTTTATTATGAGTTTCTTGGTATTATTTGATACAATGGAAGACATTTTGATTCAGGAGTGGAAGTAGTTTGAAGTTGAGCTCTAAAGTAGTGGAACTATTCAATTTTTGTCAATTATCCAGAGAATGGGTGAAGCCACCTACATCTCCTAGTCTGTTTTAATGGGTTTTTATTAGGTCTGATTCAATTACTGGGATGCTGTAAACCATGAACAATCTTTCCTGGCTATATATTATTATCTGAGAAATAAACAATCTTCTATTTTTTGTGTGAATAAGAATTCAAAATAGAAAGCAAGGGTAACATCGGAGAGGGTTTTTTTTTTTTTTAATTTTATGTGAAATTGGCCAAATTCCTGAAATCTGATCACTTTATAGAGTAGTTGAAATAGTTGAATGGTTGGCTTCTTGTGCTCAGTCAATAGAATGGAAGGTGCACAAGCAAAACAGCTAATAATTGGTCAACTAGAACCATGGAACTGCCTTAAAATGGGACTCAGTTGGCAGAATTGCCAGTGCATAAATTGTGCTGAGATCACTAACTTTGCATCTGTGTAATTCTCTAAGTTTTTCCATCAAATTTCATACTTTTGGTGCCTTTACCTTCAGAAAAAGATTCTCTACCATTTCTGAAGATTTTTTTTTTTTTTCGACATTTAGAGCAAGTTTCATTTCAGAGGCCTGGACAATGTAAGGTTTAGATACTAATAAATCCCCTTTGTGGGTGAATCTTTAGGCAGTGAAGGTTACCTTTCATATTGTTGCACATACCATCATAGTTTAATAATGAAGGGTTAATGTTAAATGTCCTTCACTTCAGATTGCCAAGGATGCTCGTGAGTGTGTACAGGAGTGTGTGAGTGAGTTCATCAGCTTTGTGACCAGTGAAGCTTCAGACAGATGTCACCAGGTGCGTTGGCATTGTTGTTATACTGAGTGGTGAGGTCGTGACATCTGGCGTTCCCTTGGTTTTCGTTCTAATGGTTCTTGTGATTATTATTGATGATGTATTGTGTGTGAAGATTGTTTCCAGATTATCAACCTGGAGGGCTAGTAATGCAGGATAACCCAGGAAAGCAGCTGGGCTGGCTTATTGCCACTGGGATATTTTCACACACTTCCCAAGAATGCGACCCACAGGTTGGCCAACACCTAGGATTAGACCCAGGTACTTGAAATGTGAACTGAAGATACCACTTCTTGAGTCATGAGCCACCTTTTATATTTTACTGTATACAACAAATAAAAATATCAATTTTATTTCCAAAAATTTAAAATATTGCAATTTTGGGAATTGTGTATGTAGTGCATACACAAGCAGGCCCCACTTATACAGCAGGTCAGGTTCCAGGCTACTGCTGTAAAGTGAATCATATCCCCCTTTTTTTTTTCTACTTTCAAATGCATATAAAAGCCTGATAACATGTTTACACTATCATATATTAAGTGAGCAATAAAACTAGGCCTAAAAAATGAATATATAGTACACACATTGCTTACTTTCATTAAAATATTTTCATCCTTAGCTTATAATGAGTGGTAAATATATTTATTGCAGGAATTCCAAATAAATGAAGAATGGGTATAATTAACCCTTAAATGGTCCAAACGTATATATACGTTTTTTCAACATCTGAAAATATGTAAAAAAATGTAGATCTTCTTTTTTGTTTTACATTTGAAAACGTGTAAAAAACTTTTATCTACATATTTTTTTTTTTGTTATATTTGAAAATATGTCAAAAAAAGTAGATCTACTTTTGTAGCACTACGAATTTGAACGTCGATCTCTTTGGACCGTTTAAGGGTTAAAAACTGCTGCATTAGTGGGGGGGGGGGAAGCCCCTGTTACATGAAACATTTTGGTCAGACTAAATGCTTTGCATACTAGTGGCTTTTTTTTTTTTTTTTATCAGTGTTTCATTACATGTAAACTACATTATTTTTTAACACAAAAAGAAATAAACATTTAAATTTGAACTGTTTAATACAGGTGCAGGTGTGGAAATGACTGATAAATATAATAGTATCTCATAGAATGGGTGGAAATTGAAGCCATGGTATATCAGTGTTTAACTCGTAAACGGTCCAAGCAGATCTACGTTCACATGTGTAGCGCTACAAAAGTAGATCTACGTTTTTTTACATATTTTCAAATATAACAACAAAAAAAGTAGATCAAAGTTTTTTTACACATTTTCAAATGTAAAAAAAAAAAACAAAAAAGATCTACTTTTTTTACGTACTTTCAAATGTTGAAAAAACGTATATATATGTTTACGGGTTAAGCTAGCTGGCCAGGAAGCTGATCAGCATATCATGCTAACCTAGTAAAAATCATCCAGTTAAGCTTATTTCTGTGCACACTTGGAAGGTTAGTATGGGCCCTACAATGACCTCAAATGCTAGCTTTTACAGATGAATTTCACCACCACATTGGAGGCAAGCTCAGTCTCAAGTCCCTTGAAGACCATTATGAGTGACTTGAAATCACATTAACAAAATTGTGAACAACTCTTGGTAAGGGTTGGATTCAACACTGTGGTGTCCAAGTATTAAAGCTGGAGGACCAACCAGTCTTCTAACTGAAGTAAAGCCTCTCTTTAATGGACTTCATTTAACAGATATTGGGAACTGTAGACAAAGATACATTAGCCAGACACATCAAAATTATAATCAGACAAAATGTAAAAAGACTATAGATTCCAGATTTTGTCCATAGCAGTAGTGTCCAGTAGTCTTTTGAATCAGTGGACTAAGTCTGATGATTCCAACATTTGTCTGGTATGGGCCAGAGTGTGCTTGTCCAGGGCCTGTCTGTTTTCATTGTTTCTCGAGTCTAAGGCTACCTGTGTCAGTTTGTGTGTTCACTCTCACAAACACTCATTGTTCAATCTTCATTTTTCCTAGATTTCTCCTCAAGGGAGGTTCCTTGGTGCTGGTGAGGGGCTCTTGATCTAAGGAATTGGATCTGTGCTCTGGTTCCCTGAATTAAGCCTGAATACCTTCCACCCCCCACCCCACCCACATGCACTGTATAATCCTACAAGTTTAGCTCTCCCCCATGATTATAATACATAATAATAATAATTTTCCTGGATTTACAGTGTTTTATGTGACTTATTAACATATTAAAAACACTGATATCCCAAGTGTTCGACTCAGCCCGCATAGAACCTCCATGGTCATAAAAGGCCCAAGAATATGGAAAAGACTGCTAGAAGGTCTCCATGTGCACTCTGTTTCAAAAACATTATAAAAAATCTCAACCTGAATTTGATGTGTTTTATAAAGACTAGCTATAAGTTCCACGTACAGCCTCTCCTCACTTAGTGACGTACTCGTTTCCTGACGACTCAGACTTACAATGGGCTCTGACCAGTTTGCATACCTAAATAATGTATATTAGAGCTGATTTCCTCTATTCTCTTTATTACAATATACAGTACACCACTGAATAAACATTTAAAAATATACCAGAAATGTTATAAAGCGAGAAGAGGCTGTACAGTGGACCCCCGGTTAACGATATTTTTTCATTCCAGAAGTATGTTTAGGTGCCAGTACTGACCGAATTTGTTCCCATAAGGAATATTGTGAAGTAGATTAGTCCATTTCAGACCCCCAAACATACACGTACAAACGCACTTACATAAATACACTTACATAATTGGTCGCATTGGGAGGTGATCGTTAAGCGGGGGTCCACTGTATATCTAAAGCATATTGTCAGTCCTGATTCTAGTCAGAATTAATACCTATGTACTTCTTTTCTCCTATATTTCTACTCCAATAATTTTCTATTTCTCAAATTGTAATTGCTGTTTTGTTATTGTCTCTCAGTATTAACCCTTCAGGGTTGTAACCCAGCTCTCAAACTTGCTTTTGGGGTAACCAAAAGCAAAACCAGAGTGGGTAGGGGATGTGTAGATCAAGTGTTTACATTGAAGCATATATGTGAACAGTATTTAGATAAAGGTAGGGAAGTTTTTATTGCATTTATGGATTTAGAAAAGGCATATGATAGAGTGGATAGAGGAGCAATGTGGCAGATGTTGCAAGTATATGGAATAGGTGGTAAGTTATTAAATGCTGTAAAGAGTTTTTATGAGGATAGTGAGGCTCAGGTTAGGGTGTGTAGAAGAGAGGGAGACTATTTCCCGGTAAAAGTAGGTCTTAGACAGGGATGTGTAATGTCACCATGGTTGTTTAATATATTTATAGATGGGGTTGTAAAGGAAGTAAATGCTAGGGTGTTCGGGAGAGGGGTGGGATTAAATTTTGGGGAATCAAATTCAAAATGGGAATTGACACAGTTACTTTTTGCTGATGATACTGTGCTTATGGGAGATTCTAAAGAAAAATTGCAAAGGTTAGTGGATGAGTTTGGGAATGTGTGTAAAGGTAGAAAGCTGAAAGTGAACATAGAAAAGAGTAAGGTGATGAGGGTGTCAAATGATTTAGATAAAGAAAAATTGGATATCAAATTGGGGAGGAGGAGTATGGAAGAAGTGAATGTTTTCAGATACTTGGGAGTTGACGTGTCGGCGGATGGATTTATGAAGGATGAGGTTAATCATAGAATTGATGAGGGAAAAAGGTGAGTGGTGCGTTGAGGTATATGTGGAGTCAAAAAACGTTATCTATGGAGGCAAAGAAGGGAATGTATGAAAGTATAGTAGTACCAACACTTTTATATGGGTGCGAAGCTTGGGTGGTAAATGCAGCAGCGAGGAGACGGTTGGAGGCAGTGGAGATGTCCTGTTTAAGGGCAATGTGTGGTGTAAATATTATGCAGAAAATTCGGAGTGTGGAAATTAGGAGAAAGTGTGGAGTTAATAAAAGTATTAGTCAGAGGGCAGAAGAGGGGTTGTTGAGGTGGTTTGGTCATTTAGAGAGAATGGATCAAAGTAGAATGACATGGAAAGCATATAAATCTATAGGGGAAGGAAGGCGGGGTAGGGGTCGTCCTCGAAAGGGTTGGAGAGAGGGGGTAAAGGAGGTTTTGTGGGCGAGGGGCTTGGACTTCCAGCAAGCGTGCGTGAGCGTGTTAGATAGGAGTGAATGGAGACGAATGGTACTTGGGACCTGACGATCTGTTGGAGTGTGAGCAGGGTAATATTTAGTGAAGGGATTCAGGGAAACCGGTTATTTTCATATAGTCGGACTTGAGTCCTGGAAATGGAAAGTACAATGCCTGCACTTTAAAGGAGGGGTTTGGGATATTGGCAGTTTGGAGGGATATGTTGTGTATCTTTATATGTGTATGCTTCTAGACTGTTGTATTCTGAGCACCTCTGCAAAAACAGTGATAATGTGTGAGTGTGGTGAAAGTGTTGAATGATGATGAAAGTATTTTCTTTTTGGGGATTTTCTTTCTTTTTTGGGTCACCCTGCCTCGGTGGGAGACGGCCGACTTGTTGAAAAAAAAAAAAAAAAAAATTTAAAAAAACAAACAAATTTTTTTCTTATGAAATAGTAATCTTTTTCCTAAGGTAATGAAACCAAAAGTACAAAATTTGATGGAAAACTTACAGAATTATGCTCTTGCAAAGTTAGCAGTTTTTGTCCTTGCTTTTGATCCTGTAATCTAATCTCATGAATTTTAAGGTTTGAATGTATTTGGTAGCTATTAGAAATACAGTATTATTTTTCATGGCTCATTTAATGACGTAGTTTATCTTTTACAGGAGAAAAGGAAGACTATCAATGGTGAAGACATCTTGTGGGCCATGAATGCACTAGGGTTTGAGAATTATGTTGAACCCCTTAAAATCTACCTTCAAAAATTTCGTGAGGTGAGTGAGGGAGTGAGTATGAAGCAACACAGATTATAACAATCTCTGAAATATATACGTATCTCTTTTAAAGTAAACTGTAAATTTGTTGTATTTCTTATATGGAAATATCATTATCTCCCATTTCCCACATGTTACATGACCCCAAAGGATTTAGTGCTTACTGGTGTTGACGAGGCTTGACTCCTCCGTCCACATATCCTTGACCTGTTCTTGATGATCCTGACACTGACACTGCTCACTCCTGCTCTAAGGAACAAGCTTCTCAGAAACCTTTTCTCCTCCAGTCTACATTTCATAGATGCTCCTGGTCAAAATTCTTTTCTCTTCAGCCAGCAACACCTACAAATTACTTCACTGGCCATAGCATAACAAAACATTCTTGAGGTATGTTGGGCAAAACATTTCCTGTAATAATCTGTCCCTCCTTCACTCTGTTGACTACACCCCTGTCACAACACACACATTCTTCTGACAGTGCTAGCTGCAGTACTGTCCTCATTCCACATTCTTTAGTCCAGCAGGACGTTGCTCATTGTGGCCTGGATATTCAGGAGCAACTTAGGTTTAAGAACCTCCCAGTTATCAAAGTAGAATTTTGTGTACTTGCCTGTGGTAGGATGTGTTATCCATGTAGTGTTGCTAAACTGACCTTAAACTAACAGTTGCATCCAGCTTTGGTTTATATAGTAGGACAGCACTTGCAAGTGAAGAAATTAATCCTTACCAATAGCAGAAATTTCTGTTGGTTTAGCCATTTAGCTAAGTATTGTAGGTCATTGGCAGAATGCCCGGACTATGGTGTAGCTGACCATAATAATTCATCCTGCAGCCGGGCTTCCTCTTTGTCTTCACCATAGTGAGGGTCACCCTACATATTCTCTCCAGTGCCTACTTTTCTCACAGAACACAAAATACATTATCTGAACCAGCACTGGCCATGCTGTAGTACTTCGGCTTGAGCTCAGCTCACTCGGATAAGCTGTGAGTAGTAAATTCTGGCCTAAATATGAGAGAATGAGTCTGTGGTAAGTGTGAACCATATAAAGAAAATCGTGCAGCACATGGTGCATAATGAGAAAAAAACTGCGACTGTGTTTTTGGTTTAAAACAGCAGCTTTGTGGTGTATTTTTGCATGGTTTTTTTGGTTGTATTCTTGGTTTCATTTGATAGAATGATATAGAAATAAAGATGATTTTGATTAGTTTCAGGACTGAAAATAACTTGAAATTGAGCTCAAAGTAGTGGAAATGTTTGATTTTTGCCGATATGCAAGAGTAAACAAACGACTTCACTTGTCCATTACACGTCTAACTGGTGGGTGTAATATGCGTTCTCAAATGCGCTGATATTATTTATACATTTGTGTATAACAATATTGCATAACAGTAAATCTTCTATTTTTTTATGTGAAGAAAAAAATCAAACCTAGGTAGTAGATTGGTAGACAGTGACCGCCCAGGGAGGTACTACCGTCCTGCCAGGTGAGTGTAAAACGAAAGCCTGTAATTGTTTTACATGATGGTAGGATTGCTGGTGTCCATTTTTCTGTCTCGCAAACACGCAAGGTTTCAGGCACGTCTTGCTACTTCTACTTACACTTAGGTCACACTACACATACATGTACAAGCATATATATATACACACCCCACTGGGTTTTCTTCTATTGTCTTACTAGTTCTTGTTCTTGTTTATTTCCTCTTACCTCCATGGGGAAGTGGAACAGAATTCTTCCTCCGTAAGCCATGCGTGTTGTAAGAGGCGACTAAAATGCCAGGAGCAAGGGGCTAGTAACCCCTTCTCCTGTATATATTACTAAATGTAAAAGGAGAAACTTTCGTTTTTCCTTTTGGGCCACCCTGCCTCGGTGGGATATGGCCGGTGTGTTAAAAATAAAAAAATAAAAATGGAATTCATGTTGTAAAGCCTGGGAACAAAACTAATGAAAAGAGGAGATGTTATTTTAGTGCCAGGAATACCTGCATTATTTATTCTGAACCTTTTTTTTTTTATATACAGGGTTTGACAAGGTTAGGTTAAGGACCCCTAGCTTTATTGACAAGCTATTTACAGGTTAAGAATACCTAACTTTATTGACAGGCTAAGAGCTGATCACTTTATGGGTAGTTGAAATAGTAGATTGGGTGATTTCTTGTGCTCAGTCAATGAGATGGAAGACGTACTAGTAAAATAGCTAAGAATTTGGCTGACTGGAACACTGTAATTGGCCTAACATAGGACTTAAAGTATTGCAAAAGCATAATTTCATCAATTTTCCATTAATTTCATACTTTTTGTTTTATTACCTTCAGAAAAAGATTCAATACTATTTCTTAAGGAAAAAATGACAATTTTTTTTAAAATCTTGGATAGTGTGAACAAGTTTCAGATCGGGGGTCTGGACAGTGAAAGGGTTAAAGATAAGAAGAGCCTCTTGTATGCTAGGGCAGTTTCTCTCTTCCACCTTTAACCCTTTCAGGTTCAAGAGACCCTCTCCTAAACTTGTTCTCAGGGTCGAAAATTTTTCGGGAAAAAAAATTATTTTTTCTTATGAAAAGATAGAGAATCTTTTCCTGATCATAATGACACCAAAAGTATGAATTTTGATGGAAAACTTAGGGAATTATGCTCTCGCAAAGTTAGTGGTCTCAACTATGTTTGTGCATCGGCGATTTCGCCCACTTTGAGCCCTATTTTCGGCCAATTCCAGTGTACTAGTCGACAGAAATCATGACTATTTCGCTAAAACTCCATTTTTTCTATTGCATGAGTACAAGAAACCACCCATTTACCGATTTCAACTATCCAATAAAGTGGTCAGAAATTAGCAATTTTCCCAATTTCACACAAATTTCAAAAGATGCCAGTTTCCAAATAACATTTCCTCTGTTCATTAGTCATGCCCCCACACCCCTCTTACATTTCTTTTGCTTTCCACTTTGAATTTTTATTCTCACAAAAAATAGAAGATTTACTGTTATGCAGACTACTGCATTAGTGTAGAAATGGTATAAATAATATCAGCACACTTGTGGAAGAATATTAGACTCACCAGTTGACGTGTATTGGACGCGTGGCATTTGTTTACTTTTGAACTTCGGCAAAAATCAAACATTTCTGCTACTTTGAGCTCAATTTCGAGGTACTTTTCATTGTGAAACCAATTAAAATCATCTCAATTTCTGTAATATGTCTTCCATTCTATAAAATGAGACCAGGAAAACAAGAATATGACCATAAATACCATACGAAAATACAGTGCAGAGTTGCTGTTTTAAACCAAAAACACAAAGTTTTTTTTCTCATTACGCACTGTGTGCTGCAGGATTTTTTTTTTATACTGTGCACACTGACCACATAGACCCATTCTTTCATATGTAGTCCTACCAGCTTTCTCACTAGATTTGAAGGCGCTAGAATTTAGGCATACTAGTACGTCAATAACCCTGGTGCATAAGCCGTACTAGTACGTCGGAAACCCTGAAAGGGTTAGGGGAGACATCCGTGCTTCTCATACTCCAAAGTTGCTAGGCACCTTCAGGCCCTTGTTGTACCCTCACCCACAGTCTTTCTTCTTTCTTTCAACACACCAGCCGTATCCCACTGAGGTGGGGTGGCCCAAAAGGAAAAACGAAAGTTTCGCCTTTTAAATTTAGTAATATATACAGGAGTAGGGGTTACTAGCCCCTTGCTCCCGGCATTTTAGTCTCCTCTTACAACACTCATGGCTTACGGAGGAAGAATTCTGTTCCACTTCCCCATGGAGATAAGAGGAAATAAACAAGAACTTAGGAGTTGACGTGTCGGCGGATGGATTTATGAAGGATGAGGTTAATCATAGAATTGATGAGGGAAAAAAGGTGAGTGGTGCGTTGAGGTATATGTGGAGTCAAAAAACTTTATCTATGGAGGCAAAGAAGGGAATGTATGAAAGTATAGTAGTACCAACACTCTTATATGGATGTGAAGCTTGGGTGGTAAATGCAGCAGCGAGGAGACGGTTGGAGGCAGTGGAGATGTCCTGTCTAAGGGCAATGTGTGGTGTAAATATTATGCAGAAAATTCGGAGTGTGGAAATTAGGAGAAGGTGTGGAGTTAATAAAAGCATTAGTCAGAGGGCAGAAGAGGGGTTGTTGAGGTGGTTTGGTCATTTAGAGAGAATGGATCAAAGTAGAATGACATGGAAAGCATATAAATCTATAGGGGAAGGAAAGAGGGGTAGGGGTCGTCCTTGAAAGGGTTGGAAAGAGGGGGTAAAGGAGGTTTTGTGG
Source organism: Cherax quadricarinatus (assembly GCF_038502225.1). NCBI lineage: Eukaryota > Metazoa > Arthropoda > Malacostraca > Decapoda > Parastacidae > Cherax > Cherax quadricarinatus. The sequence continues at coordinate 27,667,955 of NC_091348.1, forward strand.
GTGAGGGGCTTGGACTTCCAGCAAGCGTGCATGAGCGTGTTAGATAGGAGTGAATGGAGACGAATGATACTTGGGACCTGACGATCTGTTGGAGTGTGAGCAGGGTAATATTTAGTGAAGGGATTCAGGGAAACCGGTTATTTTCATATAGTCGGACTTGAGTCCTGGAAATGGGAAGTACAATGCCTGCACTTTAAAGGAAGGGTTTGGGATATTGGCAGTTTGGAGGGATATGTTGTGTATCTCTATACGTATATGCTTCTAAACTGTTGTATTCTGAGCACCTCTGCAAAAGCAGTGATAATGTGTGAGTGTGGTGAAAGTTTTGAATGATGATGAAAGTATTTTCTTTTTGGGGATTTTCTTTCTTTTTTTTTGGGTCACCCTGCCTCGGTGGGAGATGACCGACTTGTTGAAAAAAAAAAAAAAATGTATGTGTAGTGTGACCTAAGTTTAAGTAGAAGTAGCAAGATGTACCTGAAATCTTGCATGTTCATGAGACAGAATAAAGGACACCAGCAATCCTACCGTCATGTACAACAATGACAGGCTTTCGTTTTACACTCACTTGGCAGGACGGTAGTACCTCCCTGGGCGGTTGCTGTCTACCAACCTACTTCCCAGATCACCCACAGTCACCCATGCTTATTTCTTTGTTGTATTCTATCCCGTGTGTTTCTCCATCCACACAGCCTTCCCTACCTAATCCTTCATCTTTATTTCAGCACCTCAAAGGCCCAAAACTCCTCCGGTCACCAAAACTCCCTACCAACCGTTTGCTCTGTGCTTAACTATTCATACCTCTGAGTCATGCCCCTTGCCTTGTGTGGCAGTGACAGTTCTAGACATCCATCCACCCCTACATAATGACATTACCCCCTCTGTCTCTACTTAGGTTCCTTCTTCCCTGTATACCACTATTCTCTCTCTTTCTACTCCTTGGGTAGGCTCCAATATCTCTTCCCTCTACTCCACCTACCCCTTTTGAATCTTGCTCTGTGCTGACCATCCTAGCTGATAGCCACTGCTTGCTTTCAATTGTCTTCCCATTTACTGCTGTCTTTATTATAGTGTAATATAAGATTATACAGGGAAAATTGAGGGGAGTTCCAAGTGTTGCTCTCCCAGTTTTGTCCTCTGTGTTTGCAAGAACCAAAATTACATTCCACTCTTGGTCTTATCTCTGTCTATTTTATTGCAGTCACTTGATGCTTTTCCTGATGAAACATTAACAAGAGTGCACTTCTTGTGAGCATTGATATATCTTATTCTCAGTTCATCTGTACTGTCTCATTATACTGTGGTACGTGTCTTTTCAGCAGGTAGTACACAGTCTGATCTTGGTATCTTTCTCCTTTACACCCATTATCTATCCCTGATATTGATTTTCTGATTTCTTCCTTACCTTTGCCACTCCTTTCATTTAGTGATTTTTAATGATCATTTCTGTAGGAAGGGTCTCACTGCAATTTGTGGGAAGCATTTGTAGACTTTTCTAACTCCACTTCCTTTCCATGTTTTAAATTCCAGCAGCCTGCATATTTTGATCTTCACACTCATACACTTTATTCATGCAGTACTTCTTTTCCTGATGTTCCTTTCTACTATTTCAGAAGAAAAAATTAAACAAAAAAAAAGTGGACACTGAAAGCAATATTTATTTCGGAGATCTGGACAGTGAAAGGGTTAATATTGCTCTCAGTGTCCACTTTTAAAAAAAAATATCTTCTGAAATGGTAGAGAATCTTTTTCTGAAGATAACAACAAAAGTTTAGAAGCATACACATATAAAGATACACAACATATCCCTCCAAACTGCCAATATCCCAAACCCCTCCTTTAAAGTGCAGGCATTGTACTTCCCATTTCCAGGACTCAAGTCCGACTATATGAAAATAACCGGTTTCCCTGAATCCCTTCACTAAATATTACCCTGCTCACACTCCAACAGATCGTCAGGTCCCAAGTACCATTCGTCTCCATTCACTCCTATCCAGCAAACGTGAGTGAGCGTGTTAGATAGGAGTGAATGGAGACGAATGGTACTTGGGACCTGACAATCTGGTGGAGTATGAGCAGGGTAATATTTAGTGAAGGGATTCAGGGAAACAGGTTATTTTCATATAGTCGGACTTGAGTCCTGGAAATGGGAAGTACAATGCCTGCACTTTAAAGGAGGGGTTTGGGATATTGGCAGTTTGGAGGGATATGTTGTGTATCTTTATATGTGTATGCTTCTAAACTGTTGTATTCTGAGCACCTCTGCAAAAACAGTGATAATGTGCGAGTGTGGTGAAAGTGTTGAATGATGATGAAAGTATTTTCTTTTTGGGGATTCTCTTTCTTTTTTGGGTCACCCTGCCTCGGTTGGAGACGGCCAACTTGTTGAAAAAAAAAAAAAAAAAAGTACAAAATTTGATGAAAAATTTACGGAATTACACAGGTTCAAAGTTAGTGGTCTTGGCGCATGTATGCATTGGTTATCTTGAATCAATTTCAGTCCTGTTTTAAGTCATTTCCGTTGTTTGAGCAAATTCTTAGCTATTTCGCTAGTATGCCTTCTGTTATGTTGATAGTGCAAGAAACTGGTGTTTCAGCTGCCCTAAAACTTTTATACAAAATTTGGCCAATATTACACAAAATTAAATAATACCTATTTAAAAATAGTCCATAAACAATGTAGACATTCCTGGCACTAAACATTTCTACTATCAGCACTTTTAACCCTTTGAGGGTGGTTCCCATTCTACTATGGCTTTAAAGCCCAGGTCGGTCCAGTTGTTCTACACAATGAGAGAATGGGTCTTTGCAGTAAGTGTGCACCATATAAAAAAAAAATCTGCAGCATGTAGTGCATAATGAGAAAAAAAACAAGTATTTTTGGTGTAAAAGAGCAACTTTGCAGTGTATTTTCGTATGGTTTGTATCCTTAGTTTCTTAGTCTCACTTGATAGAATGGATGATATAGTAACAGAGATGATTTTGATTGGTTTCAGGACTGAAAGTAGCTTGAATTTGAGCTCAAAGTAGCGCAAGTGTTCGATTTTTGCTGATATTTCAGAGTACACATTACGTCACTCGTCCAATACATGCCCAGTTGGTCGGTCTAATATGTGTTCATAAATACACTGATATTATTTATACAATTATTACAAAAATGCAGTAGTCTGCATAACAGTAAATCTTCTATTTTTTTGTGTGAATAAAAATTTCAAAATGGAGAGGCTGAGGGACATAACTGATGAATAGGGGAAATATTTTCTAAGTGCCAGGAATGTCTACATTGTTTATTCTGGACCCTATTTTTAAATTGGCACTTTTTTAATTTTGTGTGAAATTAACCAAATTACCAATTTCTGATTCCTTTATTGGGTAGTTGAAATAGGTAAATGGGCAGTTTCTTGTACCCAGTCATTTAATAGAAGGAATATATAACAGCAAAATAGTTGAGTTTGGTTGGCTGGAACAATGGAATCGGCTGAGAATTGGGCTTCAAGTGGGTGAAAATGCTGATGCACAAATATCACAGAGACTGCTAATTTTGCAAGTGTAATTCCATAAGTTTTCCATCAAATTTTGTACTTTTGGTTTCATTACCTTGGGAAAAAGATTCTCTATCATTGCATAAGAAAAAGTAATTTTTATTATTATTATTATTATTATTATTATTATTATTATTATTATTATTATTATTATTATTATTATTATTATTCTTCTTTCAACGTACCAGCCGTATCCCACTGAGGTGGGGTGGCCCAAAAGAAAAAACTGAAGTTTCTCCTTTTAAATTTAGTAATATATACAGGAGAAGGGGTTACTAGCCCCTTGCTCCCGGCATTTTAGTCGCCTCTTACAACACGCATGGCTTACAGAGGAAGAATTCTGTTCCACTTCCCCATGGAGATAAGAGGAAATAAACAAGAACAAGAATTAGAAAGAAAATAGAAGAAAACCCAGAGGGGTGTGTATATATATGCTTGTACATGTATGTGTAGTGTGACCTAAGTGTAAGTAGAAGTAGCAAGACTTACCTGTAATCTTGCATATTTATGAGACAGACAAAAGACACCAGCAATCCTACCATCATGTAAAACAATTACAGGCTTTCGTTTTACACTCACTTGGCAGGACGGTAGTACCTCCCTGGGCGGTTGCTGTCTACCAACCTACTACCTAGGATTATTATTATTATTATTATTATTATTATTCTCTGACCCTGAGAGCAAGTTTCAGATTAGGGGCTCTGACCCTAAAAGGCTTAATTTCAGAGGTCTCAACAGAGCAAGGGTTAAAATAGATGGTTGATTTGCATTACATGTGCTTATACTGTAAATGCTTTTTGGCTTATAGATGAATAGTTTTAAGCAGCAGCTAGTTGATAAATGAGACACATGTGCAACACTTGGGTATCTTTATTGTGGGAACGTTTTGCCACACAGCGGCTTCATCAGTCCAATATAAAGAAGAATAGTAAAGATCAGGAGGAGTATGAGGTAATCAGTCCTTCAGCCTGGAGTTGATGTAATCAGTTCATTGATCTTGACTGATTACCTCAAACTTCTGATCTTCACTATTCTTCTTTGTATTGAACTGATGAAGCCACTGTGGCAAAACGTTCCCATAATAAAGATGCCCAAGTGTTGCACATGTGTCTAATTTATCACCTTTTTGGCTTGTTGCCTCAGTTACCATTGATTCTGATTATTTTTCTTTTCTTTTCCCACAGTCTACCAAAGGAGACAAGCCAATGGAAGGCTCAATGGAAGGAAGTTATGATGTAGACTTTACAAACAACATGGCCACATTCACCACCGACCACGTTAACCAGTCTGAGATTGTTTGCACCTACGGTCCGGGTCAAGTCACTCAACAGTTTACCTTAGGATAAAATTATCATCTTTAGTCTGAGTTCTCGTTTTGTTTGGAGTTTTTATGCCTAATATTTAAGGGGACTGGATACAGATCACATTTGGAGGAGTACAGTGTTTCTTAAAGGTTTTGTTACTTATAAAATATCAGTTTCGTTCCAGTTAACATGGAACACACGATTAGGCTCAGCACAGCTGGAGTGTAGCATCACAACTCTACAACATACATTACATTTCTTAAGGGTCTGGGGCAAGCTAGTTTTTGAAAATACATAAGAGTTTATCTCACATTCACACTGAAAACTCAGGGACTTGAATGTACTTACCTTGGCTCTGTAAGGCAGCCACTTTCCAAATCTTCTAAAAGCTGTAATGAATGTGCTTCAACTTCATGAGCTTGCATATTCAAGGGTTCTTGATCTAAGGAATTTGAGTTAACCCTCTCTTTTTCTTGGATCATGCCTGATTACCTCTCATTTCCCAGGACCTCTTTGTGTTGGACATTTTCTTGTGAATTCAAGAACAGTGACTCACGAAATCGTAATGACACGATTGCAAACAAACCATACCACGGGCGGGATTTGAACCCGCGGTCAGAGTCTCAAAACTCCAGACCGTCACGTTAGCCACTGGGTCAGCTAGCTTCAATAAGATTCGTCCAACTAGGTGTATTTCTACATCATAGGAGGGTTAGCATAGGCACCACTGTGTCCACAAATGCAAGTTTTTACAGACGAATCTCCCGCTAGCATGGCCAGGAGATTCGTCTGTAAAAACTTGCATTTGTGAACACAGTGGTGCCTATGCTAACTTTCCTATAGTGTAGAAATACACCTAGTCGGACGAATTTTATTGAAGCTAGCTGGCCCAGTGGCTAATGCGACAGTCTGGAGTTTTGAGACTCTCTGACCGCAGGTTCAAATCCCACCCGTGGTACGGTTTGTTTGCAATCGTGTCATTACGATTTCGTGAGTCATGTTGAGGGCTTCGAGGGAATTGAGCTAGAGTTCGTCACGGCATGCTAGCGGGTGGACACAGTGGTGCCTATGCTAACCTTCCTATGGTGTAGAAATACACCTAGTTGGACGAATCTTATTGAAGCTAGCTGGCCCAGTGGCTAACGCGACGGTCTGGAGTTTTGAGACTCTCTGACCGTGGGTTCAAATCCCGCCCATGGTATGGTTTGTCAAGAACAGCCATTTTGACGATTGTTGGCTATTAGTCAGTTTGATTCAAAATAGTCTCGAGAGTTAGGCAGTGTTTGTGTTTTGGTAAAGTTTAGCTATATAATGTTTAATATTGCACTCTTGTATCTTAAAATGTTTTCATATTAATGCAAATTCATGCTGTTGGGATATTTTTTCTCCTTTGTATAGACTGAGTGGTATAGTTGGTGTATGTTGTAAATCACAGGAGCAGTAGACAGTGGTACAGTTGGTGTATGTTTTAAATCACAGGAGCAGGTAAACAATGGTGCAGTTGGTGTATGTTGTAACTCACAGGAGCAGGTAGACAGTGGTACAATTGGTGTATGTTGTGAATCACAGGAGTGGGTAGACAGTGGTACAGCTGGTGTATTTTGTAAATCATAGGAGCAGGTATGAACAGAGTGGTGTAAGTGACGGTGGTGCTTAATTAAGAGCAATGTGTGGTGTGAATACTGTATTAAACAGTGAATTTGGAGTGTAGCAGTTAGAAGACTGTGTGGTGTTATGAAAAATATTCAGAGGACGAAGGTAAGAGTGTTAAGGTGGTTTGGATATTTAAGAGAAGATGGAACATGATAGGATGATCAGGAGGGTATTTAATCCATGGTGGAAGGTAGAATGGGTAGGGGTTGTCTCAGAAAGGTGTGAAGGTTTTATATGGTAAGGGCTTGAGCATCCAGATGATGTGTGTGAGAGCATGTTAGATCAGGGCTAGTGAAGACAAGTGCTTAAGGGATTTGACGTGCTGTTGGAGTGTGAACAAGGTAACATTTATAAAGGGATTCAGAAAAACTGGTCAGGCAGACTTAGTCTTGCAAGTGGGAAGCACGGTGCCTGCACTCTGAGTAAGGGGTCATGATGCAGTTCAACAGGTTATTTGAATTATGATGCACACACTTGATGGCTGCGCACTTTTAGCAAGAAAACTATTGAATGAATGGTGGTGAATGTTTATTTTTTAGGTCATTCTGCTTAGTGGGAGATGGCTGATGAAGTAAAAAAAAAAAAAATTATAATTGAATGGTACAAAACTGGTGATCTTTATATACAACAAAAGGAAGGTTTTTATCTGGTGGTTTAGGCAGAGTGACAAGATTCGTTTTTTGCATTATTAATTTTATAGACAAATAATTTTAGGGTTTTGTAAAAATCCTTGAGAATAATTATTGTAGTGGATGGTGGCATGCAGATACATTAGCATAGATACATCTTAACATTAAGATAGAAAAAAGTTTTTTGTAACCACATTTTTTCCTTCGAGCTGTCCACAGGGACCATTCCTTCTCTGTCAAATTTTGTAATGACATTTGTTACAGTAGAAACTAAAAACTTTACAGATGGACACCTCAAAGATTAGTTTTTTAGGAAATCCCTCGAATTGAAAGATTAATCCAAATTGGATGATCTTTGAGAGGCGATACCTAACCATTTTTATCCTTCATGAAGAATGGAAAAAATATTGCAGTTGAGAGGGTCATTTCAGCTGTGTGGATGTGCACTTGTGGAAAGACAGCTAGTGAACTAGTGATGGTAAATGTTGCCTTGTTTTTGGTTACCTTGCCTTCGTGGTGAAATTGTTAAATGTTTTATAATTTCTTGAGAATTATGCAGATACACGTTTCTCAAAACCCAGCTTGAAGATTTTATCTAGACACTTCTTTTTCGGGTCACTCTGCCTCAGTGGGAAACAGCCAGTGTGATGTGTTAGTAAAAAAAAAAATGTGGCTTTAGTCCCAAGAGTGCCGGGATGTATAGAATTTACTGTATAGTGCTAAATTTTTATTATCAACTCTGAATATTACAGTCTGTTTATTAAACTTGTCTATGACAGAGATTTTACATGCAGTACAGTGTTTCCTCAATACCCACACAGATGCCTTCCATGAAAATCTGTCTTATGCAAATATTTGTGTATGTGGCATTTCAAATTATTCATTTCTTTTAGGCTTTTATTTTGTAATTAGAGAAAAGTTCTAGGAAAAAAGAAAAATGTCTACTGCCACAGGTGGCAGAAACTTGTGGCACTGTTGTCTGCCATAATGTTTTGTTATTCTCTCTGTATTTGCACTGTTGTTCAGTCTTTTAGTGAATGGACAACAGTAAGATTAATGTTCTTTGAGCACTTACAGTCCTGTAACAAGACAGTGGGCCACATTTCCCTTCCTTGTATTTTGAAATAATTACACTCGGGCCTGGTGGTGATGGGTCATTCATGGCAGCATCTGAAAGTGTTTCTTCTAAACCTTCACTCGTTGGCAAGGACTCTACTTATTTATTCATCTCAGACTTCATTTATGATTTGGATAAATGCTTGAAATTAGTGACCTTATGTCTTGCTATCTGTTGCCTATTCTGTTTCAGATGAATGTTATTTTTTTGCATCTGTTTCCTCCAGCAGGACTTTGACCCTTTCAGGTTTAGTGCTTAACTTGACTATAATAATGATAACTTGAATGCATGTCAAATTCTTATATAGGATCTAAGGTGTCTTAATGCATCAGTCATATACCAGAACTTCCTCCTACTAAGCATTGTTAATTAATGAAGGCCTTCCCTCTACAAAAAAAAAAAAAAAAAAAAGGAAGAAGTGGCACTTGGACAGAAGGTATTTAACCCATAAACGGTCCAAACGTATATATACGTTTTTTCAACATTTAAAAGTATGTAAAAAAAGTAGATTTTTTGTTTTTCTACATTTGAAAATGTGTAAAAAGCTTTGATCAACTTTTTTTTTTTTTTTTTATATTTGAAAATATGAAAAAAAAAAAATCTTAGATCTACTTTTGTAGCACTACACATGTGAACGTAGATCTGCTTGGACCGTTTACGGGTTAAGGCTTAGTCCATTGTACCACAACCATGTATGATGGTCCAAAATTTTTATCTTTTATGACAACTGGACCATGGCCCTCATGAGAGGTTAACTTCAAATACTTCATTAATTGTCTGGTAATTTGGCCAAAAAAATATTTTAGATGACACTTAAAATATTGGGACATATCTTGATATTTCCATATTCTTATGGTAGCAGCAGGGGGTATTAAGTGTTTGTGTAGCTCATTTTGTCCATTGAGTGAGTACCTGAGAGGTTGTACCTGATTGACTGATGGCCAAGACCACACTGGTGTCCTCACATGGCATCCTGAAGAGCAAACTTTATTTCACAAGTTTTTACAATTATTGTACATTACTCTCCTGTTTACAGTTTTGTCTTTTGATTTTTGAGACATTTTAAGCTTACAGTTCACCAGAAGAATAAATCACATTATAGTACCATGACTACAATTCACAACAAGCAATTTACCCACAACTTGATGTACTGCAATGTAAAGTTATTGACAAAGCTTCTGTGTTACCTAGACTATTAAGTCAAGACTGTTAACCTTCAGGGTTAACTATTCTAGAGGTCATGGAAGCTTAACACTTAAACTGTCCAAACGTAGATCTTAGTTCACTCACATAGTGCTCCAAACGTAGATCTACATTTAATTTTACATGCAATCAAATGTAAGAAAAAATGTAGATCTATGTTCGGAGCACTACACCAGTGAACATAGATCTACATTTGGACAGTTTAACCCGTAAACGGTCCAAACGTATATATACGTTTTTTCAACATTTGAAAGTACGTAAAAAAAAGTAGATTTTTTTTTTTTTTTACATTTGAAAATGTGTAAAAAACTTTGATCTATTTTTTTTTTTTTGTTATACGTACAGTGGACCCCCACTTTACGATCACCTCCCAATGCGACCAATTATGTAAGTGCATTTGTACGTGTATGTTTGGGGTTCTGAAATGGACTAATCTAATCACAATATTCCTTATGGGAACAAATTCGTTCAGTACCGGCGCCTGAACATACTTCTGGAATGAAATAATATCGTAAACCGGGGGTCCACTGTATTTGAAAATATGTAAAAAATAGTAGATCTACTTTTGGAGCACTATGCATGTGAACGTAGATCTGCTTGGACAGTTTAAGGGTTAATGATTTAATGTGGTATGTGTATTATTATTTAGCAAACAGTAATATTTTCTTTGCAAGGTCATTTGTGATTTTAAATGTAGAATTGATGATTATACATGAAATACAATGTCTCTACTACTGTTGCTATTCACTGCAAGATGCTGCCCATGTTGACAGTACAGTACCTGTGTAAATTGATTCATGTGTGATAATAAAATTTATTATTTAAGGTGATCATTATTCATTTTATTATTACCCATTTAGTGTATTTCTAATAGTTTGAGGCATGTGAATTTTGGGATGTAATGTGCTATAGGTGTGTGAGGAAGGTGATATTTGTGAAGGGATCACTGGCGTGCACTGAGCATGTTACATTTTATTTGATGTTCTTCATACGACCATTTGGTATGCCCTCTCGACCAGCGAACTAGCAATTCAGAGTGTAGCAGGTCGGGTTCCAACTGCTGTGCTTATTGGTAATTAAATAGCCATTAACATGAAAGCCCATAAATTCAGCCAAGGCGATATCTTCAACACACCTGACTGAGAAAGCAGACTTCTACTTTCTTTGGTCGTGTTGACTGTTGCTTGAGTGGCTTTCATATGTACTACTTCCAGTCTCTTTTACTCTCATTACATTGTACATAGTGTATATATTGGTGAAGGAATACATGGGTAAAGAAATCTAAATCCTTGTTTGCTTTGCCCTGCTAAGTTGTTTTCTGACTGAGTAACGGCCAGGTGTAACAGGCCATCAGACTACCACCTGTGTTCATAATATGGGGTGCCTGCCCTGAAACCATTGTGTCCTCTGCATTGTATTTGCATTGCAGGCCTGCTTATATTGTTGCTTACTACTGGTTACAGCTGTCTGTGTTTTGAGTGTATTGTTATAGGGTAGTGCTTTGTATTAGTGCAGGCTGGTTATGCCACCTGCTTGTGTTAGGGGTTTGGTGATGACATATACTTTGCAAAACTTACCCAGACTATTTCTACAGTGCTGTTGGCAAATTGCTTGTTCAATTGGTGTTAGAGTATTAACGTACTCTTACTGCTGTACAGCTCTTTGTGAGTGTACATGCAACAAATTAAGATCCAAATTGTATTGTATGACATTCCAACCGGGTGCTTCAGCTACTATCAGAGCTTGTGTTAATTGCCCCTCCCTGCTTTGATTTCTTGCTTCAAGTAATGGTACAGGTCATACTCCTGAATGTCTGCATGACAACTTCCCACCTGTAGAAATGGATGGTGAACCATGTTTATCTCAGGATCAGTCAGCTTCATTGGCTCTTGACCTAGCAAAAATTTCTCTTCAAAAAAAACTAGGGAACAGTGTGCCTTTGCAAAGGAGGAATGTGATAGAAAGAGGGAGAGGAGACAATTTTGGCATACTGGTGGTGATAATATGTGTGTGCAGAAGTTTGTGTCTGGTACCTCGTTTCTCCGATTCATAGCCTGAACAGTTTTTTGACATGACCTTTGTCGGTTTAGCGCTTTCTTTTTTATAATCAACAGTTTTTCGAGTTCTGAAAAATCAGGTTTGAGCTGTGCAGTGGTCAGCTGACCATTGGCCAGCACGGGTTCATACAGTGTTGTATGGTAAAACACAGGAATTCACAGCTGGTTTAAGTGATGAAAACTTCTCTGATTACAGCATTGTGAAAGTGGCTGTGCTACGAGCATGTAGATATATGCTGAATGTCATAGAGAGAGTAAGTAGAGCATGTGTCAGTCCAGCCAGTTTTGTGTTGACTTTGTTGGGCTCTAGACCAAGATCACTGAGTGGTATCGAGCAGCTGGATTTCTAACTAGCAAATTGGTGCAGTTAATCATGGTCAGTAATTGCCTTGAGTGAGTTGGTCAGGTCTGTAAGATCATTTGTTAGCTGCTGCTATGGAGGCAGCTAAGCTGGCTGATACCTCTGAGGTATCAGCTTAGTATGGACAGAGATCATTGGGAAAAAAACCTGTGTTTAGTCAAGGACAGAAGCTGGAGGCGAGATATGACACTCGCCTCAAGACCAACAATGTGCACAAGGCAAGATTCCCAAGCCCGTAACCTGTCACTATTGCCACAAGCCTGGCCATGTCAAGACCACCTGCCATAAATTAAAGACTCCTCAGGGAAGGCTCCTTGATGCTGGTGAGGGGCTCTTGATCTAGGGAATTGGATCTGTGCTCTAGTTCCCTGAATTAAATGTAAATGCCTTCCATTTCCCCCCCCCCCCACATGCACTGTATAATCTCCATGGGTTTAGTGCTCCCCATGATTATAATAATGATAATATAAATTAAAGAGTTCTGTCAGTACCACAACCAGTGAGAAACATTAATATACGAACATCACAACTAATCAGAATGAAGCAGATGCCGGTTTGGCACTTTCCTTTAGTGCCAGTCAAATATCCCTTAATGAGCAGGACTGTCACATTGATGTCATCAGTTTTAGGGATACAGGGGCTTATTGTTCCCTCTTGGGAATACTCCCAATTTCGAATAAGACTTCAATAAAATCCTCAGTCTTGTTAGAAACTTATAGGGGAGCTGTTTTTTCAGTTCCTCTACATATAATTTATTAGGAGCCAGTATTACACTGGTTATTTAACTGTAGGTGTGTCTGGGGCTTTCCCATGAAGGATGCTTTTCTGTTGCTGGGCAATAACATAGCTCCGGGTCTTCCTTTGTGGATGACACCCGGATTACCATGGCAGTGACTTCCATCGAAGTCAATGTGAGACTCCTTGAGTTTACCAGGAGAGAGTTCAGGGGGTCAACGCCCTTGCAGCCCAGTCTGTGACCAGGTCTCATGGTGGATCAGAGCCTGATCAACCAGGCTGTTACTGCTGGCTACACACAATCCAACGTACGAGCCACAGCCCGGCTGGTCAGGTACTGACTTTAGGTGGTTGTCTAGTGCCTGCTTGAAGACAGCCAGGGGCCTATTGGTAATCCCCCTTACGTATGCTGGGAGGCAGTTGAACAGTCTCGGGCCCCTGACACTTATTGTATTGTCTCTTGATGTACTAGTGACACCCCTGCTTTTCATTGGGGGGATGTTGCATCGTCTGCTGAGTCTTTTGCTTTCGTTGTGATTTTCGTGTGCAAATTCGGTACTAGTCCCTCTAGGATTTTCCAGGTGTATATAATCATGTATCTCTCCCGCCTGCATTCCAGGAAGTACAGGTTGTTTTTATCTCCGTTATGCGTGCCGTGAAGGTTCTCTGTACATTTTCTAGGTCAGCAATTTCACCTGCCTTGAAAGGTGCTGTTAGTGTGCAGCATTATTCCAGCCTAGATAGAAAAAGTGACCTGAAGAGTGTCATCAACCAAGTGGACATCAACCGAATCTTCGAATGGGCCACTCAAAGCAATATGAAGTTCAACGAGGAGAAATTTCAACTACTCAGATATGGGAAACTTAAGGAAATTATAAATGTATCAGGGTATATGACAAATTCTAACCATACAACAGAGTGGAAAAGTAATGTGAAGGACCTGGGAGTGATAATGTCAGAGGACCTCGCCTTCAAAGACCACAACAATGTATCGGCCTCACCTGGCAGGAAAATAGTAGGTTGGATAATGAGAACCTTCAAAACTAGGGACGCCAAGCCCATGATGATTCATTTTAAATCGCTTGTGCTCTCTAGGCTGGAATACTGCTGTACACTAACTGCCCCCTTCAAGGCTGGCGACATTGCAGACCTGGAGAGTGTACAAAGAACTTTCACTGCACATATAAGCACGATAAGGCACCTAAATTACTGGGAACAGTTGAAGGTCCTTGATCTGTATTCCCTGGAATGCTGGCGAGAGAGATACATGATGATATAAACTTGGAAGGTCCTGGAGGAATTGGTACCAAACTTGCACACGAAAATCACTACCTATGAAAGCAAAAGACTCGGCAGGAGATGCAACATTTCCGCAATGAAAAGCAGGGGTGCCACGAGTACTTTGAGAGACAACACAATAAGTGTCCAGGGTTCAAGACTGTTCAACTGCCTCCCAGCCTACATAAAACGGATGACCAATAGACCCCTGGCTGTCTTTAAGAAGGCACTGGACAGGCACCTAAAGTCAGTACCTGACCAACCGGGCTGTGGTTCGTACGTCAGCTTGCGTGCAACCAGTAGTAACAGCCTGGTTGATCAGACTCTGATCCACCATGAGGCCTGGTCACAGACCAAGCCGCGGGGGCGTTGACCCCCGAAACCCTCTCCAGGTAAGTCCAGGTAAACTACCGGCAATGTCCAAGGGAAAGTCTGATGAGAATGCTGACTTACCTTGAGGGACTTGGATCTTGGGGTGGACAAATTGTTTTATAATGGCATGTGGCCAGAGCTTCATAAATCAAGTGAAATGCCCCTTATCAAGCCTTCCTATTCCTGGGTAGCAGGACTGCCAGATGCTCCTGTCTCCATGCCCAAAATAGACTGACCTTCAGGGAAGAGCAGCTAAGGGACTTTTCTCTTCTCTCGGCATTTCAGTCAGCTACAACTAGTCAACTCTGTACACCCACTAAATATGTACTCAAAAGTAATATATTATTTAGCTAACATACTGATAAGGAGGTAAGGGGGGTGTCCGAATTTGACAGGCTTGTGATACCAAAAAAATTTAGACCAAGTTTTGAGGATCACTCATGACTCATCCTTAGGAGGGTAATAGGGCGTCACTAGAACATTTTATAGAATATCATCCCCTCAAGGAAGGTTCCTTGATGTTGGTGAGGGGCTCTTGATTTAGGGAATTGGATCTGTGCTCCAGTTCCCCGAATTAAGCCTGAATGCCTTCCACATCCCCCCCCCCAGGCGCTGTATAATCCTCCGGGTTTAGCGCTTCCCCCTTGATTATAATAATAATATAGAATATCATAGCAGTGCTCTGTGATCCTTGTGGGTTTAGCACTTAGTTTTGATTGTAATAATAGGGTATCCCAATGAGATGTCTGGAGTTACATCAGATCCTGCAGTGTCAACAAGTGGGGAAACCCAGACACATCAAACCTGCATCACTGTGTCCTAGACCCGATAATGGAGAGCCATTCTCAGACCTGATCATAGACTGTGTGGGACCTTCACCTAAGGTCAAGTCAAGGAACCAATATCTGTTCACTAGCCCATGATGACACTCTTCAGGTCACTTGTTCTATCTAGGCTGGAATATTGCTGCACACTAACACCACCTTTCAAGGCAGGTGAAATTGCTGACCTAGAAAATGTACAGATAACTTTCATGGCACACAGCTGCGATACAACGCCTCACTTACTAGGAGCGCTAGAAGTTCCTCAACCTGTACTCCCTAGAACGCAGGCTGGAGAGATGTATAATTATATATACTTGGAAAATCCAAGAAGGATTAGTACCAAATTTGCGAACGAAAATCACTCTCTATGAAAGCAAAAGATTCGGCAGACGATGCAACATTTCCCCAATGAAAAGCAGGAGTGCCACTAGCATAAGACACAACACAATAAGTGTCAGGGACCCAAGACTGTTCAACTGCCTCCCAGCATACATAAGGGGAATTACCAATAGACCCCTGGCTATTTTCAAGAAGGCACTGAACAGGCACCTAAAGTCAGTACCTGACCAGCCGGGCTGTGGTTCGTACGTCAGGCTGCGTGCAGCCAACAGGATCAGCCTGGTTGATCAGGTTCTGATCCACCATGAGGCCTGGCCGCGGGGGCGTTGACCCCCGAAACCCTCTCCAGGTATACATATGTGTAAAATACGGTGCCCTGTGGCCTGGTGGCAAAAGCTCTCGCTTCAGACGATGAGGGTCCTGGCTCGATTCCCGACCTGTGGGCGGTAGTCAAAAGATTACAGAGGTACATAATTGGTCCAGGGATTGGATTCCAAAGTTTTGATAGCTGAACAAGTTACAAAGGTAATGAACTAGATCTGGTCACAATCATGACCAAGTTACAAAGGTAATGAATCATAAACACGTCCATACATGGTTACAATCATGAACAAATTACAGAGTAATGAGCAATTAACAAACATTCTAGGGAATGCATCCATTGCCCCAACAACAGACGTTGCTAGGTGCTTGTCCCTCCTCGGCAGGACAACCAGACAGCCATTGTAGACAGCAGCAGGTTGCGCCAGGATCTGTTGCTTGCAGGAGCACCATCGACCCTCCCCAAGAGGTCAGCGACTCCGCTAACAGCCCGAGGGAGAGCTGCCCTGGGGACGTGGAAACACTGGCCGTGTTTCCTTACACCGGTTGCCCATATTCATCCCTCAGTAATAATTCACTGGTCAACAACCAAAATGCTTCCAAGACCAGAGTAACAATTTCCAACTAACTTTAGGTCACTTAATATCATGGTTAAAATCGTTTATTAGCTCTACTTTTTAATATACACCTACGTATCACAACAGGTTCCAACAGGCTTGTGTCAGTATGTTTCTTACCACACTCACAGTCTGACTGACCATCATTATTGTTCCAGCAGTCAGAGAAGGTGGTTGTGATGTCCAAGTTTATATTGTAAGGTGAAAGGTCGGTGATTTTCTTAGCCAAACACTTTTTAAACTTACATTAAATATTCACTGAGCAAACTATTGATATGCATGTGAGGCCTATGTTAATTTTACTTTCCTACTGAATGACATAAATACTTCTGCTTAGCTGTGATGCTCTGTATTATAACGATAAATTAATGAATAAATTTTCCATTTATCTTCTAATTGAACATTCAAATGGTATAAAATACCGACAGGTTGTTAGGTAAGACACATATGCAACAGTTAGGTATATTTCGAAACGTTTCGCCTACACAGTAGGCTTCTTCAGTCGAGTACAGAAAAGTTGATAGAAGCAGAAGATACTTGAAGACGATGTAATCAGTCCATCACCCTTGAAGTTTTGAGGTGGTCAGTCCCTCAGTCTGGAGAAGAGTATTGTTCCATAGTCTGAAACAATATTGTTTCAGACTATGGAACAATACTCTTCTCCAGACTGAGGGACTGACCACCTCAAAACTTTCAGATGACTCGTACTTGTGTGAATTATGAAGACAACTTCTGCTACAGATTCGAGAGTTTCTTAAAGACGGTGACTTTGAATCAGACCTTCATGGGGAGGAGAAAGCTACTTAGGAAGCATTTAAGTTAGTGGCGAAGGTATTTCATGGAAACAGAAGGGAAGGCAACTGTGAAGAACTGGTGGAAAACCTCATCATGAACATGGGATGTAACATGTCACTTATAATCCACTTTTTGGACTCACATTTAGACATTTTTCCAGGGAACTGTTGGGCAGTTAGTGACGAACTTGGTGAAAGGTTTCACCAAGATATTTCAACCAAGGCAGAGAGTAGGTACGGCAGAGAGTAGGTACGGCAGAGAGTAGGTACGGCAGAGAGTAGGTACGGCAGAGTTGGTACAGCAGAGAGTAGGTACGGCAGAGAGTAGGTACGGCAGAGTTTGTACGGCAGAGAGTAGGTACGGCAGAGTTGGTACAGCAGAGAGTAGGTACGGCAGAGAGTAGGTACGGCAGAGAGTAGGTACGGCGGAGAGTAGGTACGGCAGAGAGTAGGTACGGCAGAGAGTAGGTACGGCAGAGTAGGTACGGCAGAGTTGGTACGGCAGAGAGTAGGTACGGTAGAGTAGGTACGGCAGAGAGTAGGTACGGCAGAGAGTAGGTACGGCAGAGAGTAGGTACGGCAGAGAGTAGGTACGGCAGAGAGTAGGTACGGCGGAGTTGGTACAGCAGAGAGTAGGTACGGCAGAGAGTAGGTACGGCAGAGAGTAGGTACGGCAGAGAGTAGGTACGGCAGAGAGTAGGTACGGCAGAGAGTAGGTACGGCAGAGTAGGTACGGCAGAGAGTAGGTACGGCGGAGTTGGTACAGCAGAGAGTAGGTACGGCAGAGAGTAGGTACGGCAGAGAGTAGGTACGGCAGAGAGTAGGTACGGCAGAGAGTAGGTACGGCGGAGTTGGTACAGCAGAGAGTAGGTACGGCAGAGAGTAGGTACGGCAGAGAGTAGGTACGGCAGAGAGTAGGTACGGCAGAGAGTAGGTACGGCAGAGAGTAGGTACGGCAGAGAGTAGGTACGGCAGAGAGTAGGTACGGCGGAGTTGGTACAGCAGAGAGTAGGTACGGCAGAGAGTAGGTACGGCAGAGTAGGTACGGCAGAGAGTAGGTACGGCAGAGAGTAGGTACGGCAGAGAGTAGGTACGGCAGAGAGTAGGTACGGCAGAGTAGGTACGGCAGAGAGTAGGTACGGCAGAGTAGATATGGCAGAGAGTAGGTGCGGCAGAGTAGGTACGGCAGAGAGTAGGTACGGCAGAGAGTAGGTACGGCAGAGAGTAGGTACGGCAGAGAGTAGGTACGGCAGAGTAGGTATGGCAGAGTTGGTACGGCAGAGAGTAGGTACGGTAGAGTAGGTACGGCAGAGTTGGTACGGCAGAGAGTAGGTACGGCAGAGAGTAGGTATGGCAGAGAGTAGGTACGGCAGAGAGTAGGTATGGCAGAGAGTAGGTACGGCAGAGTAGGTACGGCAGAGAGTAGGTACGGTAGAGTAGGTACGGCAGAGTTGGTACGGCAGAGAGTAGGTACGGCAGAGAGTAGGTATGGCAGAGAGTAGGTACGGCAGAGAGTAGGTACGGCAGAGAGTAGGTACGGCAGAGAGTAGGTACGGCAGAGTAGGTATGGCAGAGTAGGTACGGCAGAGAGTAGGTACGGCAGAGAGTAGGTACGGCAGAGAGTAGGTACGGCAGAGAGTAGGTACGGCAGAGTAGGTACGGCAGAGAGTAGGTACAGATTAGAGTTTAAAACATATTGTACGTTATAATCAAATAATCAAATATTACATGTCTCGTATTTTTAAACCTACAGTCAATAAGCATTTTTCAAGGTGATAATTGGATTCAGGAGATGAAAATACATGTGGAAAATAATTCCCAAAATTATGCTGTGTAAATAAACCTGATTAAAAGTGTATTTTAGAGAATGGAGCCGAGAGGGAGGCTCTGCGCCTGCGCTGATGAGCAGGGAGGAGACGCCATTGTTTTTTTAATGTGTTAAAAGCACGTTAATGTAAGGTGTATAATTTTCGCCGCTCTAGGGGTTATATTGGGCTTAAAACCTCTCAAATAGGAGCCAAAATTGTTGGATGTGCATTCCTGCATAATTTGAGCATTAAGTAGATGAACAGGACAGCTCCAGGAACCTCAGATTAGCTATCTAAATTATGTTTGTAATTCTGGCCAGTATTATCATCATAAATTTGGGTAGAGAGGGGTTCTGTACATGATACACAGTAATCTCCAGACAAATTGATGAGTGTTATGATTATAAATTCTCCATCTGTTATATAAATGTGTATATGTAATCATTTATTAATTTTAATATACAGTCCACAAATTTATATTAAATTTTACCAGAATTCCTGGTTATGTACATTTCATTTGCAATTAATATAGGTCTAGAGCAACTTGTGGAGAGATAGATTATGGTAGGTATCGAAGGGGGACATTTTTTGCGACCTAAGTGTCCTAAATTCCTACTTGTCTCGGTAACTTTGATAAATAATAATTATCTTTGTTACCATTTACCGGTATGTATCTAATGAGATACATCCAGGTAAATGTAATTTTCCACAATACATAAGAATTAACTAATCTCATTTAAGAAACATACAACTTGTCAAAATATTGTTGACTAGTGATAATGGGTACCTGGGTGTTAGTGGACTGGTGTGGGTCACATCCTGGGTGTTAGTGGACTGGTGTGGGTCACATCCTGGGTGTTAGTGGACTGGTGTGGGTCACATCCTGGGTGTTAGTGGACTGGTGTGGGTCATATCCTGGGTGTTAGTGGACTGGTATGGGTCACATCCTGGGTGTTTGTGGACTGGTATGGGTCGCATCCTGGATGTTAGTGGACTGGTGTGGGTCACATACTGGATGTTAGTGGACTGGTGTGGGTCACATCCTGGGTGTTAGTGGACTGGTGTGGGTCACATCCTGGGTGTTAGTGGACTGGTGTGGGTCACATCCTGGGTGTCACTAGCACGTTAAGAGACCATACAATAAGTGTCAGGGGCCCGAGACTGTTCAACTGCCTCCCAGCACACATAAGGGGGATTACCAACAGACCCCTGGCAGTCTTCAAGCTGGCACTGGACAAGCACCTAAAGTCAGTTCCTGATCAGCCGGGCTGTGGCTCGTACGTTGGTTTGCGTGCAGCCAGCAGCAACAGCCTGGTTGATCAGGCGCTGATCCACCAGGAGGCCTGGTCACAGACCGGGCCGCGGGGGCGTTGACCCCCGAAACTCTCTCCAGGTAAACTCCAGGTAAACTGGTATGGGTCGCATCCTGGATGTTAGTGGACTGGTGTGGGACACATCCTGGGTGTTAGTGGACTGGTGTGGGTCACATCCAGGGTGTTAGTGGACTGGTATGGGTCGCATCCTGGGTGTTAGTGGACTGGTGTGGGTCGCATCCTGGGTGTTAGTGGACTGGTGTGGGTCACATCCTGGGTGTTAGTGGACTGGTATGGGTCGCATCCTGGGTGTTAGTGGACTGGTGTGGGTCGCATCCTGGGTGTTAGTGGACTGGTGTGGGTCGCATCCTGTGTGTTAGTGGACTGGTGTGGGTCGCATCCTGGGTGTTAGTGGACTGGTGTGGGTCGCATCCTGGGTGTTATTGGACTGGTGTGGGTCGCATCCTGGGTGTTAGTGGACTGGTGTGGGTCACATCCTGGGTGTTAGTGGACTGGTGTGGGTCGCATCCTGGGTGTTAGTGGACTGGTGTGGGTTGCATCCTGGGTGTTAGTGGACTGGTGTGGGTCACATCCTGGGTGTTAGCGGACTGGTGTGGGTCCCATCCTGGGTGTTAGCGGACTGGTGTGGGTCACATCCTGGGTGTTAGCGGACTGGTGTGGGTCGCATCCTGGGTGTTAGCGGACTGGTGTGGGTCGCATCCTGGGTGTTAGCGGACTGGTGTGGGTCGCATCCTGGGTGTTAGTGGACTGGTGTGGGTCACATCCTGGGTGTTAGTGGACTGGTGTGGGTCGCATCCTGGGTGTTAGCGGACTGGTGTGGGTCGCATCCTGGGTGTTAGCGGACTGGTGTGGGTCACATCCTGGGACAAATCTGACCTAATTTGCCCATAATGCTCAGCATAACAAGCGGCTTTCTATACAGTAGTATGTCATTGATATCAGCTATGGTCTGTATACCTTGTACATGTACTTGTAGTAAATAAAAATATAAAAAAAAATTACGTTACTTATTTACCTAGGATAACCCAAAAAAAAGGTTGGACAAAGTGACTTATTTCAATTGGAGTCCTGAAACCTCACAGGGTTGATCCTTGAAGATCTCAAAAACAAATTCTCCAAAGGTGAACATGTAAGTTTCCTTGAAGTGGTGACTTGCCGAACTTTTTAGATACTTAAATGTTATACAATACCTAATAGGTATTTAAATGCTTTATACAATACCCAATAGGTATTTAGATATATTATTCAATACCCAATAGGTATTTAGATGTATTATACAATACCCAATAGGTATTTAGATGTATTATACAATACCCAATAGCTATTTAGATGTATTATACAATACCCAATAGGTATTTAGATGTTTACCTGGAGAGAGTTCCGGGGGTCAACGCCCCCGCGGCCCGGTCTGTGACCAGGCCTCCTGGTGGATCAGAGCCTGATCAACCAGGCTGTTCCTGCTGGCTGCACGCAAACCAACGTACGAGCCACAGCCCGGCTGATCCGGAACTGACTTTAGGTGCTTGTCCAGTGCCAACTTGAAGACTGCCAGGGGTCTGTTGGTAATCCCCCTTATGTGTGCTGGGAGGCAGTTGAACAGTCTCGGGCCCCTGACACCTATTGTATGGTCTCTTAACGTGCTAGTGACACCCCTGCTTTTCATTGGGGGGATGGTGCATCGTCTGCCAAGTCTTTTGCTTTCGTAGTGAGTGATTTTCGTGTGCAAGTTCGGTACTAGTCCCTCTAGGATTTTCCAGGTGTATATAATCATGTATCTCTCCCTCCTGCGTTCCAGGAAATACAGGTTTAGGAACCTCAAGCGCTCCCAATAATTGAGGTGTTTTATCTCCGTTATGCGCGCCGTGAAAGTTCTCTGTACATTTTCTAGGTCGGCAATTTCACCTGCCTTGAAAGGTGCTGTTAGTGTGCAGCAATATTCCAGCCTAGATAGAACAAGTGACCTGAAGAGCGTCATCATGGGCTTGGCCTCCCTAGTTTTGAAGGTTCTCATTATCCATCCTGTCATTTTTCTAGCAGATGCGATTGATACAATGTTATGGTCCTTGAAGGTGAGATCCTCCGACATGATCACTCCCAGGTCTTTGACGTTGGTGTTTCGCTCTATTTTGTGGCCAGAATTTGTTTTGTACTCCGATGAAGATTTAATTTCCTCATGTTTACCATATCTGAGTAATTGAAATTTCTCATCGTTGAACTTCATATTGTTTTCTGCAGCCCACTGAAAGATTCGGTTGATGTCCGCCTGGAGCTTTGCAGTGTCTGCAATGGAAGACACTGTCATGCAGATTCGGGTGTCATCTGCAAAGGAAGACACGGTGCTGTGGCTGACATCATTGTCTATGTCGGATATGAGGATGAGGAACAAGATGGGAGCGAGTACTGTGCCTTGTGGAACAGAGCTTTTCACCGTAGCTACCTCGGACTTTACTCTGTTGACGACTACTCTCTGTGTTCTGTTAGTGAGGAAATTATAGATCCATCGACCGACTTTTCCTGTTATTCCTTTAGCACGCATTTTGTGCGCTATTACGCCATGGTCACACTTGTCGAAGGCTTTTGCAAAGTCTGTATATATTACATCTGCATCCTTTTTATCTTCTAGTGCATTTAGGACCTTGTCGTAGTGATCCAATAGTTATGTGATCAGGCATATGGTCATTCTCTTGAACACTATGTGCTTAATTGTCCACTTATTGAGGAATACAGAGACAGACAGTATAATAACCTATGTGACATGTCAAGATATCTTATTAATGAAAATAAGATACCAGATAACAGATAAGTGAACTATAGATATGTAGATATAAATCCATATGTATTCCTGTTAACCCTTTGGGGCCTAGTTCCTAGGCCTTTTGTGTATCCATATGCTCTCGCGCTACCGTCCACAGGATGGATATGGGGTGCACAATAAACTAGCCACTTCGGTGGCAAAATCTAATCTAATCCAATAGTTGAGACAGACAGGAGCGACCTGTTCTAAACCCATGTTGCCCTGGGTTGTGTAACTGATGGGTTTCTAGATGGGTCGTGATCTTGCTTCTTAATACCCTTTCAAAGATTTTTATGATATGGGATGTTAGTGCTATCGGTCTGTAGTTCTTTGCTGTTGCTTTACTGCCCCCTTTGTGGAGTGAGGCTATGTCTGTTGTTTTTAGTAACTGTGGGATGACCCCCGTGTCCATGCTCCCTCTCCATAGGATGGAAAAGGCTCGTGATAGGGGCTTCTTGCAGTTCTTGATGAACACGGAGTTCCGTGAGTCTGGCCCTGGGGCAGAGTGCATGGGCATGTCATTTATCGCCTGTTCGAAGTCATTTGGCGTCAGGATAACATCGGATAGGCTTGTGTTAACCAAATTTTGTGGCTCTCTCATAAAAAATTCATTTTGATCTTCGACTCTCAGTCTGGTTAGCGGCTTGCTAAAAACTGAGTCATATTGGGACTTGAGTAGCTCACTCATTTCCTTGCTGTCATCTGTGTAGGATCCATCTTGTTTAAGTAGGGGCCCAATACTGGATGTTGTTCTCGACTTTGATTTGGCATAGGAGAAGAAATACTTTGGGTTTCTTTCGATTTCATTTATGGCTTTTAGTTCTTCCCGCGATTCCTGACTCCTATAAGATTCCTTTAGCTTAAGTTCGATGCTTGCTATTTCTCTGTCCAGTGTCTCCCTACGCAATTCAGATATATTGACCTCTTTTAGCCGCTCTGTTATTCTTTTCCGTCGCCTGTAAAGGGAGGGCCTGTCTCTTTCTATTTTACATCTACTCCTCCTTTTTCTTAGAGGAATAAGCCTTGTGCATACATCGAGTGCCACCAAGTTAATCTGTTCTAGGCATAAGTTGGGGTCTGTGTTGCTTAGTATATCTTCCCAGCTTATATCGGTTAGGACTTGGTTTACTTGGTCCCACTTTATGTTTTTGTTATTGAAGTTGAATTTGGTGAATGCTCCCTCGTGACTAGTCTCATTATGTCGGTCTGGGGCTCCATGCATACATGTCTGAACCTCAGTTATGTTGTGATCTGAGTATATTGTTTTTGATATGGTGACATTTCTTATTAGATCATCATTGTTAGTGAAGATGAGGTCTAGTGTATTCTCCATTCTAGTAGGCTCTATTATTTGCTGGTTTAAATTGAATTTTGTGCAGAGATTTAAAAGCTCGTGTGAGTGTGAGTTTTCATCAGAGCTGCCTCCTGGTGTTATTACTGCAACAATATTATTTGCTATATTCCTCCAGCTGTTCCTGGAATTGCTGGGATGTTGCATCCGGAGGCTTGTAGACTACCACAATGATTAGGTTTTGGTTCTCGACCTTTACTGCTAAAACTTCCACTACATCATTTGAGGCATTTAGCAGTTCTGTGCAAACAAGTGACTCTGCAATGTACAGGCCAACCCCCCCCCTCCCTTTTGCCTGTTCACTCTGTCACATCTGTATAGGTTGTAACCTGGGATCCATATTTCGTTGTCCAAGTGATCCTTTATGTGGGTCTCAGTGAAAGCCGCGAACATTGCCTTTGCCTCTGCAAGCAGTCCACAGATGAAAGGTATTTTGTTGTTTGTTGCTGGCTTTAGACCATGTATATTTGCAAAGAAGAATGTCATCGGACTGGTGGTATTGTTGGAAATACATAGCACAGACATAAGTACATCCTGTATTTACATCTAGGAATCCTATAAAAATTCCCCCCTCCCCGGTGGTTATCCTCTCCTCCCCCTGCTATTCACAACCTAACAGACATATACTATTATAATAATGGCTGTTAACTCAAAATTCTGAGCACATATATCATTTACTTGCCAACAAAGGCCTTTTAACCTTATCCCAGATAAGGTTTCAATTTTGTAAAACACACTAACACCAACACAGGTTATGTACATATAAATCAATAAAAACAGTACACACAACATGCACTGCAAAACACACAGAACAAATATTAAACAATTACATTTAACAAACAATAATACCACACACATTAAATACAAAATTATATCACATCATCGCTCTGAACACTTCAAACTCCCAGGCCACACTCGCCCGAGACTACCTTGTGCACACGTTAACAACTTCCACACCCACACACACACCCCAGAAGGCAACCCCACTGCAACCCCTGGCATTCCCTCCCATATATGCGGCAACCAACACACACCGATACACCCTCCCTCCCGATTTACAGAACCAATAAAACCCCTTATGTTAGCACTCTATATCCCTCTGAAAAAGCCTGCACCCACCTCCTCCCATAAATTTCCCTATTACGACACATCGTGCGATAAAATGTAACCGCTAAAACCCGCCGCCACACCTCCCAAACTCCCCGCCCCTTCATTCCCCTCGATATATATATATATAATCGACCATGATGTACCCCAAAGCCCTAGTGACACCCTCATCCAACCCTCCCAAATCAAGACTAAGTGCTCTCAGTACCGACACCCCTCATCCCCCTACCCTCTGATCCACCCTACTCAACCCTCTTACACCCCTTAACCCCTAGCAAAAATATACTACATAATACGCTGTCTCCTCCCCTCCACAAATGCCACACACCTCACCCTCACCTTCTATTCCGGAGTACCACTCCCGACGGCAATATACCATGCAGAAAACGATACATTACCTCACGTGCCCTAGGTTTTAACCTCAACTTACTAAAGCGGCACCATATATTCCACCATGCGTGCATGGGGAAAATCCCCTCCACTAGGGCAACAACCCTCCCCACGAGCAACCTACACAAAACACCTATCCTGACTTTCCCCAGTTCCCGAGCCAACACCAAAGCACGCAGTACAGTCACGCACTCCCACAGCTCCACTCCACCATACAAATGTCTCAACCTGTCATGTACCTTATCCAGCCATTCACCACACACTCCCTTACACAACACCTCTTGATAAAAACACATTAAATTCCGTTTCAGGTCTAGCAACCCCAACCCTCCTTGATGCACTGGTAACGTTACAACCTCCCTCTGAAGCCAGTCACAACCCGAACCCCACAAGAATTTGAACACCCGTCTACGAATGCTCGTATCGCCGTCCCAGTTAATGGAAACACGGCTGCCACAATAAAACATTAATTACCATAGCTCTTTGCACAAAGGTCAGGTGATATGGTCTCAATGTCCCCAGGCAACCCTGGATCCTTTCCACCAACCTATTCGAGTGCTCCTCTCGTGCGGCACCCAGGTCATCCGCATTGATGATACCATATATTTTCAAAAGCCCCGCCTGCCACTGCACGATGTTACATCCCCACTCGACCCTCCCTGCCCAAGCCCCCAACCCCATGACCATTGACTTCTCCAAATTTACTTTCATACCAGTAGCACCTCTGAACAATTGCACAGCATCCTCTAAAGCCCCTAGCAACATCCCCTCTCGTACCAGGACAGTTGTGTCGTCAACATATCCAACCAAACCAGGCCAAACCCTCCCTACACCTACCCCTCCCCATTGCACACGCATTGCTCCAGGGGTTCAGGACACACGCAAACAATAGTTGTGACACTGGACACCCTTGCCTAAGACCTCGTCCCATGATAACTGCCTCCTCCAAACATCCATTGATCTGTAATAAAATTGGTAGAATTACAGACAATAACGGCTTGACAAAGCTCCTGGAGAGCAATATGTTGCCACAATAAAAATGTCACATTAGCTGCACTTGTGTCCTTTTACTTTACATCCATTGATCTGCACCCTCACCCTGGCACTCCGGTACAACCCTTCAACCCACCCCACAATTTCTTCACCAAAACCCTGTCTACTGAGTATAGCTCTGAATGCTCCACTTTCCACTCTGTCATATGCACCCTGCCAATCCAGTGCCAACTATGCTGCCCCCTGCCCCCCTCTTGATTCCATGAATCCCCTTAGTATTCCATGCCCCACAACCATAGACCTCCCTGATAACCCAAACTGATTTTTGGATACCACCCTCCCCACTTCGCATACAACGTATAATCTGCACATAGCAACGAGATGGCTCTGTAGTCCCGAAGGGTGTTCTGCTGCTTTCCCTTCAGAACCAACACCACCACTGCCATTGCTTGCTTCTCTCCCAACTCACCCCTCTCCTTCATCGAATTCAATAACCGGACCAAAAAAACCCTTATCAGCTCGCAATGCTGTAGATAAAACTCGCATGGGGGACTATCGATGCTTGGAGCTTTGCCCTTACACATCCCACTTAACGCCCTCCATATTTCCTCCTCCGTAATTACCCCACCCAAAGCCTCCCTATCACTCCTCCCCAAATTGCAGGACACATGCACACACTTGCTCTAAAACCTCCCCTACCACCCCACTACTTTTCCAATACTCCTCATAGCATTTATCCGCAAATGCACACATACCTTTCGTGACCCGTAACACCTGACCCTGCCGATAACCTCCCACCGACGCATGGACCTCTAAGCATGGGATAGCAGTGGCTTGCTGCCGTTGCTTCTGTCTGTGCAATACACAGGCCGATGGCCTGTCCCCCCATAACACCTCCTTCTTAGACGGGTGTTTAAATTCTTGTGGGGTTCGAGTTGTGATTGGCTACGGAGAGAGGTTGTAATGTTACCTGTGCATCGGGTGGGTTGGGGTTGCTGGACCTGAAAAGGAGGGTTAAATGTGTGTTTCTTAAATGGGAGGTGTTGCGTGAGGGAGTGAGGGTTGGGGGGGGTGAGCTGAATAAAGTATATGACAGGTTGGGAAATTTGTATGGTGGAGTGGAGTTACCTGGAGTTTACCTGGAGAGAGTTTCGGGGGTCAACGCCCCCGCGGCCCGGTCTGTGACCAGGCCTCCTGGTGGATCAGCGCCTGATCAACCAGGCTGTTGCTGCTGGCTGCACGCAAACCAACGTACGAGCCACAGCCCGGCTGATCAGGAACTGACTTTAGGTGCTTGTCCAGTGCCAGCTTGAAGACTGCCAGGGGTCTGTTGGTAATCCCCCTTATGTGTGCTGGGAGGCAGTTGAACAGTCTCGGGCCCCTGACACTTATTGTATGGTCTCTTAACGTGCTAGTGACACCCCTGCTTTTCATTGGGGGGATGGTGCATCGTCTGCCAAGTCTTTTGCTTTCGTAGTGAGTGATTTTCGTGTGCAAGTTCGGTACTAGTCCCTCTAGGATTTTCCAGGTGTATATAATCATGTATCTCTCCCTCCTGCGTTCCAGGGAATACAGGTTTAGAAACCTCAAGCGCTCCCAGTAATTGAGGTGTTTTATCTCCGTTATGCGCGCCGTGAAAGTTCTCTGTACATTTTCTAGGTCGGCAATTTCACCTGCCTTGAAAGGTGCTGTTAGAGTGCAGCAATATTCCAGCCTAGATAGAACAAGTGACCTGAAGAGTGTCATCATGGGCTTGGCCTCCCTAGTTTTGAAGGTTCTCATTATCCATCCTGTCATTTTTCTAGCAGATGCGATTGATACAATGTTGAGGGAATGTGAAACCGTCTTGTGGGCTTTGATAAGATAAGATAAGATTTCGTTCGGATTTTTAACCCCGGAGGGTTAGCCACCCAGGATAACCCAAGAAAGTCAGTGCATTATCGAGGACTGTCTTAACTTATTTCCATTGGGGTCCTTAATCTTGTCCCCCAGGATGCGACCCACACCCAGGGCCGGATTACTGCATAGGCAAACTAGGCATTTGCCTAGGGCCCCACGCATTTGGGGGCCCCACAGTCCAAGGGGTTCAGGGGCTTATCCAAGACTGCGCACATGGTGCAAGTGCAAAGGCGTCCCTACCTAAAAAGTTCAAGTGTTTGGAGAGTAAAATTGATTTTTAAAAATTAATCAAAACAAAAATAAATAATGAAATAAAATAAAATAAAAATAAATAAACCTAACCATAGATGGCAACACTCAACATGCCTTTGTTTACATCAGAACAGCTGTGTTTTCCCGCTAATGGGTGAGTATGGGAGATTCCTCTCCAATTTTCTGTAGTAATTACATGTTATCTAGACTTGTACTGTGACAAATTAACTGAAGTGTTGTTGATAGACATTGATGTGTATGGATAAATGTTTGTTTTCGCCTCTAAATGTTAAGGGAGGTACCTGATAGGGTTACTTGACCAGTAAAGACGCATGGACCAGTAAAGACGCATTTTTGGTAAAAATACTATAAAGAAAAACCTAAAAACGCAAACTGACTTCCGTTTGTAGGCTTTAAAAGCACTTTGTCCTGTCTTTAAGTCTTTATCATTTCAATAACAGATCTCAATTGATTGATGTTCTACATCACTTCCGTCGCAAATGCTTAGTTTTCAAGTTGCGACGGAAGTGATGTAGAACATCAATTAATTTACTACATATTTCCCCAGAAACACATAAGCCACATCAGAAAATCGTTGGTTGGGTGAAACTGAAAATTGTCCCTGCATTCTTTAATTCTCATGTCCTTATCTATGGTGGTAGGCCATATATCATGCAAAACATAATGATTAGTTTAGTTATGAAAATGGTAATATAAATACCATTGTGCATTGTTCTTGGACTCAGTATGATTTCTGTTTAAGTAAATTGGAGATCAAGGAGGATGAATTAGTAAAATATTCGTAGCCCAAATCACTAACCTAATCTATGGTAAAAGTTCTGTATATGACTCCTTTCTGGTAACGTTTTGAATTTTTAGATGCGCAGCCAGAGGAAAGGGGGCTACAAGGGCCATATCCCCCCAACTGACAGAAAAAAAATTAATAATTAAAAAATTAATAATAATTGATAATGCAAAATTTGTATTTGCATGATTACAGACAGTGATACATCCTCATTATGGCATCTCGTGAACGTGATGCTGGACGTTCTTATGCGAGTGGCTCACAGAAAAGAAAGAAGAAAATTCAAGAAGAAGAACAGAAAAAGAAAGATGTAGGAAGCTGCAGAAAGATCACAGACATGCTCACGAAAACAGTTTCTGATGTTACCAGTCCAGTTGAATCTGCAGATACGTCAGATCATACAGGAAGCCCTCCCTCCATTATTTCTCAGCCAGCATCTACTTCTTTTGTGTCTCCTCTCATTGTCTCAATGGACATTTCATCCACAGGATTTGTCTTAAAAGATCCTGCTTCATGGCCAAATGTAATCCCAGATTCTCTACGTAATTACCTGGAGTTTACCTGGAGAGAGTTCCAGGGGTCAACGCCCCCGCGGCCCGGTCTGTGACCAGGCCTCCTGGTGGATCAGAGCCTGATCAACCAGGCTGTTGCTGCTGGCTGCACGCAAACCAACGTACGAGCCACAGCCCGGCTGGTCAGGAACCGACTTTAGGTGCTTGTCCAGTGCCAACTTGAAGACTGCCAGGGGTCTGTTGGTAATCCCCCTTATGTATGCTGGGAGGCAGTTGAACAGTCTTGGGCTCCTGACACTTATTGTATAGTCTCTTAACGTGCTAGTGACACTCCTGCTTTTCATTGGGGGGATGTTGCATCGTCTGCCAAGTCTTTTGCTTTCGTAGTGAGTGATTTTCGTGTGCAAGTTCGGTACTAGTCCCTCTAGGATTTTCCAGGTGTATATAATCATGTATCTCTCCTGCCTGCGTTCCAGGGAATACAGTTTTAGGAACCTCAAGCGCTCCCAGTAAATGAGGTGTTTTATCTCCGTTATGAGCTCTGTGAAGGTTCTCTGAACATTTTCTAGGTCAGCAATTTCACCTGCCTTGAAAGGTGCTGTTAGTGTGCAGCAATATTCCAGCCTAGATAGAACAGGTGACCTGAAGAGTGTCATCATGGGCTTGACCTCCCTAGTTTTGAAGGTTCTCATTAT
Organism: Cherax quadricarinatus; assembly: GCF_038502225.1. NCBI lineage: Eukaryota > Metazoa > Arthropoda > Malacostraca > Decapoda > Parastacidae > Cherax > Cherax quadricarinatus. The sequence goes on from NC_091348.1 coordinate 27,699,041, forward strand.
CCATCCTGTCATTTTTCTAGCAGATGCGATTGATACAATGTTATGGTCCTTGAAGGTGAGATTCTCCGACATGATCACTCCCAGGTCTTTGACGTTGGTGTTTCGCTCTATTTTGTGGCCAGAATTTGTTTTGTACTCTGATGAAGATTTAATTTCCTCGTGTTTACCATATCTGAGTAATTGAAATTTCTCATCGTTGAACTTCATATTGTTTTCTGCAGCCCACTGAAAGATTCGGTTGATGTCCGCCTGGAGCCTTGCAGTGTCTGCAATGGAAGACACTGTCATGCAGATTCGGGTGTCATCTGCAAAGGAAGACACGGTGCTGTGGCTGACATCCTTGTCTATGTCGGATATGAGGATGAGGAACAAGATGGGAGCGAGTACTGTGCCTTGTGGAACAGAGCTTTTCACCGTAGCTACCTCGGACTTTACTCTGTTGACGACTACTCTCTGTGTTCTGTTAGTGAGGAAATTATAGATCCATCGACCGACTTTTCCTGTTATTCCTTTAGCACGCATTTTGTGCTCTATTACGCCATGGTCACACTTGTCGAAGGCTTTTGCAAAGTCTGTATATATTACATCTGCATTCTTTTTATCTTCTAGTGCATTTAGGACCTTGTCGTAGTGATCCAATAGTTGAGACAGACAGGAGCGACCTGTTCTAAACCCATGTTGCCCTGGGTTGTGTAACTGATGGGTTTCTAGATGGGTGGTTATCTTGCTTCTTAGGACCCTTTCAAAGATTTTTATGATATGGGATGTTAGTGCTATCGGTCTGTAGTTCTTTGCTGTTGCTTTATTGCCCTCTTTGTGGAGTGGTTCCATGTCTGTTGTTTTTAGTAACTGTGGGACGACCCCCGTGTCCATGCTCCCTCTCCATAGGATGGAAAAGGCTCGTGATAGGGGCTTCTTGCAGTTCTTGATGAACACGGAGTTCCATGAGTCTGGCCCTGGGGCAGAGTGAATGGGTATGTCATTTATTGCCTGTTCGAAGTCATTTGGCGTCAGGATAACATCGGATAGGCTTGTGTTAACCAAATTTTGTGGCTCTCTCATAAAAAATTCATTTTGATCTTCGACTCTCAGTCTGGTTAGCGGCTTGCTAAAAACTGAGTCATATTGGGACTTGAGTAGCTCATTTCCTTGCTGTCATCTGTGTAGGACCCATCTTGTTTAAGTAGGGGCCCAATACTGGACGTTGTTCTCGACTTTGATTTGGCATAGGAGAAGAAATACTTTGGGTTTCTTTCGATTTCATTTTGGCTTTTAGTTCTTCCCGCGATTCCTGACTCCTATAAGATTCCTTTAGCTTAAGTTCGATGCTTGCTATTTCTCTGACCAGTGTCTCCCTACGCATTTCAGATATATTGACCTCTTTTAGCCGCTCTGTTATTCTTTTCCGTCGCCTGTAAAGGGAGGGCCTGTCTCTTTCTATTTTACATCTACTCCTTTTTCTTAGAGGAATAAGCCTTGTGCATACATCGAGTGCCACCAAGTTAATCTGTTCTAGGCATAAGTTGGGGTCTGTGTTGCTTAGTATATCTTCCCAGCTTATATCGGTTAGGACTTGGTTTACTTGGTCCCACTTTATGTTTTTGTTATTGAAGTTGAATTTGGTGAATGCTCCCTCGTGACTAGTCTCATTATGTCGGTCTGGGGCTCCACGCATACATGTCTGAACCTCAATTATGTTGTGATCTGAGTATATTGTTTTTGATATGGTGACATTTCTTATCAGATCATCATTGTTAGTGAAGATGAGGTCTAGTGTATTCTCCAGTCTAGTAGGCTCTATTATTTGCTGGTTTAAATTGAATTTTGTGCAGAGATTTAAAAGCTCGTGTGAGTGGGAGTTTTCATCAGAGCTGCCTCCTGGTGTTATTACTGCAACAATATTATTTGCTATATTCCTCCATTTTAGGTGCCTTAAGTTGAAATCCCCCAGGAGCAAGATGTTGGGTGCAGGAGCTGGAAGATTTTCCAGACAGTGGTCAATTTTTAACAGCTGTTCCTGGAATTGCTGGGATGTTGCATCCGGAGGCTTGTAGACTACCACAATGACTAAGTTTTGGTTCTCGACCTTTACTGCTAAAACTTCCACTACATCATTTGAGGCATTAAGCAGTTCTGTGCAAACAAGTGACTCTGCAATGTACAGGCCAACCCCCCCCCCTTTTGCCTGTTCACTCTGTCACATCTGTATAGGTTGTAACCTGGGATCCATATTTCGTTGTCCAAGTGATCCTTTATGTGGGTCTCAGTGAAAGCCGCAAACATTGCCTTTGCCTCTGCAAGCAGTCCACAGATGAAAGGTATTTTGTTGTTTGTTGCTGGCTTTAGACCCTGTATATTTGCAAAGAAGAATGTTATCAGATTGGTGGTATTGTTGGTACTGGGGGGGATTTTTTTTTCCGGCATTAGTATCTGTATCTGTTGGTTTGGAGTGGAGGCCATCGACTGTGGTTCCACTCCAGGAATGACTGTATTTGGTGTACGATTTCTGCCATTTCCTGCCAGTTTTTTTTTCTTCCTGGCACTAAAAAACCTCTCCCTCTTGAGTGGCTGTGGCTACCCAGGTTTTCCCATGGCCTGGATGTTTTGTATCTTTTTGTCCCCTTTAGATGGTGTGCCTGGCAATTTAGGTTATAGCACAGTCTTTCCTGTACTGAAGAGGTACACAGTTCAGGGTGAAAAAGCTTACAGGAAGGGAGTTTGCATTTTCCTGTTGTCATATGGGCATGGCATTTTCTAGGGTGGTTATAGTTGCACGTCCCATCTGTTTTTCCAGATTTCCCATGTCTGCAGATACCAAGTGCATAGTATGTGCACAGGCTTGGTTTCCGTTTGCCTTGGGTTTCTGTGACTGTATTCCCTGTTGGTGCATGTTTTCCTGTCTTATTCCTATCCTCCCTAGCACCATCAATGGAGCTCGCACCAGTTGTTTTTGGTAATATATCCTCACTATTGCTAGTGGGGTCTTCTTGTTTGCTATTTCCTGCGGTATTTCTAGTTTGCAATATTGGTTTTATCTTATCTTTGACTACACTTGTTTCCCTACTACGGCTCCTGTCCCCTATGAGGTCATTTATATGTATTCCATCCTGCGTATAATTCCCGACTACCTGGACAAAATCTCCAGCTTCACCATTACTGTCTCCCAGGACAGCACCTCCAGCTTCACCATTACTGTCTCCCAGGACAGAACCTCCAGCTTCACCATTACTGTCTCCCAGGACAGCATCTCCAGCCTCACCATTTCTGTCTCCCAGGACAGCACCTCCAGCTTCACCATTACTGTCTCCCAGGACAGCACCTCCAGCTTCACCATTACTGTCTCCCAGGACAGCACCTCCAGCTTCACCATTACTGTCTCCCAGGACAGCACCTCCAGCTTCACCATTACTGTCTCCCAGGACAGCACCTCCAGCTTCACCATTACTGTCTCCCAGGACAGCACCTCCAGCTTCACCATTACTGTCTCCCAGGACAGCACCCGTAATACAACTCGCATCAAATTACACCAGACCTACAATATGCCTTATTAAGAAACCTGTGCTGCAACACAGGTGACCCATCATCCTCCCCCCATTCACACACACACATTGAAAACTAACCCCATCACCAACCTGAATAATCATGACATTAATTATCCTCAATTTAGGATTATTATGACACATGTCACTTGAGGAAACATTTACAACCATGAATGGTACAGGACTAATAGTGAAAGGAAGACCCTCTCAAGAAAAATTCAAATTCAATTGCAATACCAGTGCAAGTGGAACATAATACGCTACCAAAGAAATATACATGTAATATAATTTATAGGTTATACATTAATACATGTTATATATTTAATCTGCTCTTTACACCTTCCCCATCAAGGGAACTAAGCAAAACTAATCTTGCACAACCTCTCATCTAGTCACACACTAGTACCTCCAATCACACCCAACCACATCACTGCATACCCAAGGAGGTGACCCTGTTGAAATCCCCTGAACCCCCCCATCCTTTTACCAACCTACTCACCCTGGCAGTTAAAGCCCCTTATAACGCCAATAAATTCCCTATTGTTAGTCCTCTATAACCCTCAGAAAAATACTCTTCCCACCTTTTCCCAAAAATGTCTCTATTGCGACACAAAGTTCGATAAAACGTCGCCGCCAAAGTCCTTCTCATCACATCCCCACCCACCTTCCCCCTCATACCCCATAAAACATATATGTAGTCCACGATGACATATGCTAAACCTCTTACCACACTCTCATCCACACCACTCATATCAAGACTCAACGCTCGCAATACCGACACACCTTGACCCCCCTCCCTCACCACTACCTTACTCATCCATACCCTGATGCACTCAACCTTCACAAAAATAGACGACATGATACGCAGTCTCTTCCCCACTGCATCTGCCACACCCCCCACCCTCAATAACCCTCCTATCTCGGAGCATCGCTCCCGTTGGCAAAATCCCATGCAGGAAACGGTACATAACCTCACGCGCCCTAGGTCGTATTCTTAACTTACTAAATCTTCACCATATTACATCCCATGCATACATGGGGTAGATCCCTTCAACTGGCGCCGCTACATATCCCCCTAACGATTTACACAAAGTTCCCACCTTTACTTTCCCCGGTTCCCTGGCTAATATTAAGGCACGTAACACTGTTTCACATTCCTTCATTTCCGCCCCTCCATACCATTTCCTCATGTGAGTATGTACCTTATCTAGCTGACCCCCCCTCCATCCACCTGCACTCATCACTTCCCTCTTAATAAACACACATTTCACGTGCTTTCTCAAGTCCAACAAACCCAACCCTCCCCTACATACTGGCAATGTCACTACCTCCCTTCGCAACCAGTTGCACCCTGAACCCCACAAAAATTTGAACACCATTCTAAGAATACTCGTGATCGCCATTCCTGTTAACGGCATCACAGCCGAAACAAACCAGACTTTACTATATAGTAATACATTGATGACAATTGCACGTTGCCTAAGGGTTAAATGGTGAGGTCGCAGCATTCCCAACCGTCGCTGCACCTGTTCCACCATCCTATTCGAATTGCTAACCCTTGCAGCACTCAGGTCAGCCTCATACATGACACCGCAGATTTTCAGACTCCCGGTCCTCCGCTGCACAACATCACATCCCCAATCTAATCTCTCTGCCCACTCTCCCAGCCCCATGATCATTGACTTTTCCAGATTTACCTTCATCCTAGTAGCTCTCCCAAAATTGTGTACAACTTCCCCCAAAAGTCCTAACCGTGTCTCCTCACTTACCAAAATAGTGGTATCATCAACATAGCCCACCAAACCAGGCCACGGCTTCAGCTCACCATCCCTTCTTAGACGCTCACCATCCTAAAAAGGGATCCTGAACACATGCAAACAATATTTGTGATAAAGGACATCCCTGCCGAAGACCCCGCTCCATGTTGACTCCCCCCCCCCCACACACCCATTGATCTGCACCCTTACCTTCGCGTTTGAGTACAACGTATCCACCCACCCCACTATTTCTTCGCCAAACCCCTGTCGTAGGAGAATATCCCTCAAAGCCTTTCTTTCCACCCTATCATAAGCCCCTTGCCAATCCAATGCCACCAACGCCCCTCTTCCCCTTTCCATGTCCTCCAGGAACCCCTTGATAATCCCGTGGCCCTCGCCCATTGACCTACCAGGTAACCCAAACTGAGACTCAAACACGACCCTCCCCACAACACATTTAAGCCGATTCCCAAGAATTTTTGCAAATAATTTATAATCAGCACAAAGCAACGAAATGGCTCGGTAATCCTGAAGGGTACTCTGCTGTTTACCCTTTGGGACTAACACCACCACCGCCGTTGCCTGAGATTCTCCCATCTTACCTCTGTCTTTCATGGCATTCATTAACCTTACTAGGAAATCCCTAAGCAGACCCCAGTGCTGTACATAAAATTCGCTTGGTAAACCATCGATCCTGGGTGCCTTACCCTTTCTCATGTCCATAAGGGCTCTCCATATTTCCCCCTCCTCAATGACCCCACCCAGTGCCTCCCGATCACTCCTCCCCAGTTTGCACGGCACATACTCACATACCTTCCCAAGAACCTCGCCATCCACCTCACTACTTTTCCCGTATTCCTCAAACCATCTATCTGCATATGCACTCATCCCCTTGGTGTCCCTTAATACCTGACCCTCTCTAAAACCCCCCACAGAAGATATGACTTGCAAACCCGGTATTGTAGTCGTTCGCTGTCGTACCTTCTGTCCTCACAGCACACAAGCTGATGGCTTGTCGCCCCAGAGTACTTCGTCCAACCCCGCCTGTACCCGTACAGCTGCAAAACGTTCTTCTTGCAAATCCCGTATCCTGTCCTTCAACATGTGTATATCCTCCACCGGGTACACCCCGGCCACCGCTTCCCCCTCGTAACAATCCCGTAATCTAGATTCTAAATAATTTGACAAACCATACCGCAATTGATTAATGCGTTTGCCCTCCCTCACATAAAATTGACGTATTCTTAACTTAGCCACACTATCCCACCATCCTACCACATCTTCCTCAGTCCTTCTGTCTGCACAGAGCTGTTCCCAAAATATTGCAAACGCTTCCACTCCCTCCCTATCCCCCAAAACCATCGTGTTCAGTTTCCAATAACTTCCCTGCCTACGAGCCAAAGCATCCCATCCCACCTCCACTAATACCGCCCTATGATCGGAAGACACCATCTCAATAGTTTTAAAAGACTCTACCAAAACCCTCTGAGATAAATATAACCTGTCCAAACGAGCCGCATATCCCCTTCTTATAAACGTATGTTCCACCTCCCACAGACCTCCCCCGAAAGCATCACATAACTGAAGATCTCTAAGCAGGCCCCCCAAGACTGAGGAAAAATATCCCGCTCCTCTGGGTTCCACGTCTGTCCTCTTAATTACACAATTCCAATCCCCCCCACAATCGCCACAGACGGTAACGTGCGTAGGTAGTACACGAGCTCCTCCCACACAAAATCCATCTTCACTTTCACGTCACTTTCTGCTGGGGCATACACACACACAAACGCCACTCTCTCTCCCATCCACCATCCTTCCACACGTAATACTCTCCCCCCTCCCCCCCTCTTTCCTATGCAATACAAACGGGCTCGCCTCCCTGATCAACACACCCACTCCTCCTTTTAAACGCTCAGACGGCAACACATAAGCCTGATACCCAGGCACCACTAATTCACGACCAAGCTTAAAATTGTGCTCCTGCACAAAAGCTACGTCAACCTTGTACCTATTCAAAAACATCCTGAAGCACTCACGTTTAACACCATCATACAGACCATTAATATTTATTGTTACACACCTGAGGCCAGTTTAAGGTTTCCTTCCCCGCCTCATGTCAAGATTCTTCCCTTTCAGACCATTCCCCTGGACTGTGCCTTTGCCACATTCTCCCCCCTCCTTCCCAACCATCCCCCCCTTCTGTTGTGGACCTCTCGCAGAGTCACTCTGGGTACCATAACCCCATGTCTTTTTCCCCAGCCTTTGCGCCGGCGTCAGAACATCGTCCGAATCTGACGCTGCTGCCCTTTTCCTTGTAGCTCCCTCAGTTTCCATATCTAAGTCATGGGAGCCAGCACAATGGACTTCCACCTCTACCACCCTTAATCCGCCTCCATGTCCTTCCATGGCACTCGCACTGTCCACCACAGGTGCCACCTGATCCTCCCCTTCCCCACACACACCACCTGCCCTGAACCCAGGTTCTTGTTCGCTTTAACTCTCCACCTCCGTAGACTGTAACATAGCCTGTATCACCGTCTCCAACTCCTCCTCAATAGCCTTCAATGCTGTGCCCTCCTGCACCTCCTCACTTGACAACTGTACTGTTGATGGGCCAGGCGATTCATGGATCACCACTTCTCCTTCCGATTCCACAGGAGGAGCCACCACCTCTTCACTCCACATGCGACCACGCCCTTCTCCTTTACCCCGTTCTTCCTTAGGCATCGGGTGCTCATGCACAGGTGCTCCGCCTCTTGCCGGCCCAGGAGCCATACTCCGCTTGCCACAGTCTGCTGCCATATGGTCATATTCGGCACGTACGTCTCTGCCCCACATACGCTACCATTACCTGGGTTCTAAACTCCTCGAGATATACATACGAGGGTATAGGATGCCTTAGCATCATCTTGAGATTAAAAGAACCCTCAGGAAATCCTGTATAAGCTCCTTTTACCCATTTGCCAGGTTGGGCCAGATGTACAGTTCCATAACGTTCGAATACATTTCGAATATCTACCTCATCAGCCTCAAAAGGCACGTTTCGGAGCTTAACCCACAAATAATGTCGTGATACTTCCGTCAACTTGACCCTCACTGCCGGTGTTACGTTAATGCTGACATCTTGGTAACGATCAACCAAAGCCTCGTATACTTGAGCAGTTAGCACTTTCACGAAAATTCTATATACACCGTTAAGTGCCACTCCATATAAATCCTCGTCTCTGATGCTGTACGTCTCTTATAATTTTGGGCAATAACACATCGACTGACGTAGGCGTTAAAGCCCCACTAATGAGTTCAATGCCCACAGTATTCACTCTCCTGCGCACACCTGGCGCCATGTTGTTGACTGAGTAGCTCGTCTGGGAAAACAGTAGAGGGGTGCAAAGCACGACCGCACTCTACCTCATCCAGGCAGCGAATGCACAACACCACCTCGTACCACTGCTGTCAGGTTACTGAGGAGCGTCAGGCAAGGGGGTCTACACGGCCCAAGAGCGATGCAGACAATTTATAGCTCTACATGAGTTTTATATATTTTTGTAATGTTGTTTTAAATAAAATATAAAAAAAACTCCAAGGGTCGGAGAGAACTTTCTCTAGGTAATATCAACAGCATAATCAATTAAGGACCTAACATAGGCTATGTACATCATTCTCACATTAGCACTATAGTTGAGGTAGCCAGCAACAGCTCGTGACAGTATTTAGCCTATCTTTGCATTTCTTATTTAGTTGTGGTATAGTGAATTTGTTAAAGGGAACATCTACGCCAAGCAGAGGGATACAAAGCACAACCTCACTCCACCGCAGCCAGCAGCGAATGTTATTTAATTATCATTCAATACCCTACAGGTACTTATATGGATCTTACAATACCCAGTGGGTATTTTAAAAAATACTCTTCTTAGGTTGACGGACTGATTAACTACACCAGTGAGGAAGAAAATAAGAATAAAAAAATATTTGTTTTTATAAAAATATCAGTATTTTATGTAATTACAATATTACTGTTTAAAATATACACTTCTTTTTCAAGACTTATTATTATAATTATTATAGAAATATAATTTTAGTAATAATTTTGTAAATTATTTTTAATTAATATTAATTAATTTATTTAAACTTTCAATTTAGAGAACGGAAATATCTTAAGGGTAACTAATGCAATAGTTGGGTAATTTGTCGGTAATGGCCTAAGCCTAAAAGTAGATCCTTTTCTGATTATTAACTCGGAGGGTTAATATCCATTAGGCCTATATCCATTAGGATCTTTTAATCTATGGTGGCCCCTGGCATTGTAGGCAACACTCTCGCTTCACACAGTGTCCGCGGTTCGATTCCCAACAATGGTAGAAAAATTGGGCGTGTTTCTTACACCTGTTATCCCGTTCACCTAGCAAGCAATTAGGTACCTGAGTGTTAGTTGACTGGCGTGCGTCGCATCCTGGGGAACAAGACTGAGACTCCCTCGATGACGCACTTTCTTGGGTGGCTGGAGGGGTTAAAAATCGGACCAAAATCTTATCTTCTCTCATCTTATCCTCTCCTTAAAGACAATTCACAACAAACGGCTATCACCCAGGTACTTACCTACTGCTAGGTATTAGTGCCAGCAAACATACATGGTTTAAAGCCAGCAAGAGACAAGATACCTTCCAAGACCCGGGCCGGGAGAGTACTGGCGAATCAAAAAAACATCAATGGACTTCTCACAGAGTCAAATGCAATGTTTGCAGCTTTCACAGACCCACATAAAGGATCACTTTGACAGAGGAATATGAGTACCAGGTTATAACGTATTCATATGTGACAGAATAAACAGGCAACAAGGTGGGGTTGGCCTGTATGTTTTTTTTTTTTTTTTTATTCGCCGGTATTCTCCCGGCCCGGGTCTTTTCCAAGTAGTGGTGACCCGGCCTTGGCTCCCTATCTGGGGAGTGTCTCGAGACTTAAGTCTCCCATGGGAGGAGGTACAAGTACCTCCTCATCTTTGGGACCAAGTGTCCCCAGGCCTAGCCACATTCCCCGCCCTCACGGGGCTCGTAGGAAGAAGCTAGGCCTCTGGTCTGCCATCTACCCCGCCTCAAAGGGGCTCGTGGGGATGGCAGTCTTATGAGCTGCAGATGGTAGCAAGCTCAGACCATTCTGAGTATGATACACCTTAATCTCCAGTCAAATTGGTGAGTGATATTGAGATATTCTCCTTCTGTTATGTAAATGTGTGTATATATAACCATTTTTTACTTTTAATATACATTCCACAAATTTATATATTTACCAGAATTCCTGGTGATGTATATTTTATTTATAATTAATAGGTCTAGAGCAACTTGTGGATATGACAGTGGTAGGTATCGAAGGGGGACATTTTTTGCGACCTAGGTGTCCCAAATTCCTACTTGTCTAACTGATAAATAATAATTATCTTTGTTCATTTACTGTTATGTACATAATGATACATTCAAATAAATGTAATTTTCCACAAAACTAATGTGAAGGACCTGGGAGTAGTGGGCGGTAGTCACCCCATACCCATCCTGTGGGCGGTAGTCACCCCATACCCATCCTGTGGGCGGTAGTCACCCCATACCCATTCTGTGGACGGTAGTCACCCCATACCCATCCTGTGGGCGGTAGTCATCCCATACACATCCTGTGGGTGGTAGTCATTCCATACCCATCCTGTGGACGGTAGTCACCCCATACCCATCCTGTGGACGGTAGTCATCCCATACCCATCCTGTGGGCGGTAGTCATCCTATACCCATCCTGTGGGTGGTAGTCATTCCATACCCATCCTGTGGGTGGTAGTCATCCCAAACCCATCCTGTGGGCGGTAATCATCCCATACCCATCCTGTGGGCGGTAGTCATCCCATACCCATCCTGTGGGTGGTAGTCATCCCATACCCATCCTGTGGGCGGTAGTCATCCTATACCCATCCTGTGGGTGGTAGTCATCCCATACCCATCCTGTGGGTGGTAGTCATTCCATACCCATCCTGTGGGTGGTAGTCACCCCATACCCATCCCGTGGACGGTAGTCACCCCATACCCATCCTGTGGACGGTAATCATCCCATACCCATCCTGTGGGCGGTAGTCATCCCATACCCATCCTGTGGGTGGTAGTCATTCCATACCCATCCTGTGGGCGGTAGTCATCCCATACCCATCCTGCGGGTGGTAGTCATTCCATACCCATCCTGTGGGTGGTAGTCATCCCATACCCATCCTGTGGGCGGTAGTCATCCCATACCCATCCTGTGGGTGGTAGTCACCCCATACCCATCCTGTGGATGGTAGTCATCCCATACCCATTATGTGGGTGGTAGTCATCCCATACCCATCCTGTGGGCAGTAGTCATCCCATACCCATCCTGTGGGCGGTAGTCACCCCATACCCATCCTGTGGGTGGTAGTCATCCCATACCCATCCTGTGGGTGGTAGTCATCCCATACCCATCCTGTGGGTAGTAGTCAAAACATTACAGATGTACATAATGGGTCCAGGGACTGTACCCCAAAGTTTTGATAGATGAACAAGTTACAAAGGTAATAAACTCAGGTCATTACAAGAATCCCAGTGGAAATAAAATCACTTTGATTTTTTATTTGGGTCATCCTAAGAAATCCACACATATGCTTCTATGTATGATAATTTATGTTACTGTATTTATGTGTATCTGTACCTGAATAAACTTACTTGGTTGCCCATGGCTAACCAGCACCATTCTGAAATCCATTGACAAGAAACACCAATATGAAAAGCAATATAGACAGGGCTTAATACACAAAGATATTCTTAAACACTATTCATCAGTTCTCACCAAAGTAATAAAGAAAGCCAAACAACTATACTACTCCAGCAGATTCACAGACACTAGAGGAGATATAAAAAAGACCTGGAAAACACTCTCTCAGATTCTAGGGACCCACAAACTGAGAAAAACCAAGAATATTGTCCTAACTAAACCTAATGAAACACCACTACATCCCACTGACACATGCATCTATGTATCAAAGATTGACAGTTTAATTGTAACTGATTCTCTGTCATCCATAAATGCTCTCAACTCATTAAGCATAAATTGTGGCATGCTTGTGTCAGAAGCCAGACACAGGTATGGTAGGATTGTGGACAGTGGAGTCAGAGTGCACATGCTGTGGATTCCATCTCACATTGGTCTTCAGATGCATGATAGAACTGATAAATTGGCTAAGCTGTATGCTTTCAAAGAGGGAGTAGATTACAATCTTGGCTTGTCAGGTAGTAGTTTGAGAACAATAATACGAAAAGAACTTCAACTGAATTTTATGGACTTAAGGCTCAGGGAGATTGACACCAGTGAGTCCATCTATCATCATTCTATCATGCAGGAGGAGGCACATGTCTATGGTGCATCCAACAAAATAAGCAGACTCTTGGATGTCACTACTGCCCGGCTCCGGCTGGGTTACAAGTATCTTTGGCAGGTTAAATCACCACCACCAGATGTAGACCAAACGAAATGTAAACTTTGCCAGATGGATTATTGTCACACCTTGCGTCATTATGTACTGGAGTGTGATAAAATTAATGAATTTAGAAACAACTCACTCAGAAGTGTTCAAGAAATGGCTAAGTATTTTATCCACAGTGGTATATTACAGACCATTCTGGAGAAATACCCTGACTTTGCTAGCTGTAAATAAAGCATTACCACATATGTGCATGTGTGTGTGTGTGTGTGTGTGTGTGTGTGTGTGTGTGTGTGTGTGTGTGTGTGTTTGTGTGTATGTGTATGTGTGAGTGTGTGTGTGTGTGTGTGTGTGTGTGTGTGTGTGTGTGTGTGTGTGTGTGTGTGTGTGTGTGTGTGTGTGTGTGTGAGTATGAGTGTGTGTGTGTGTATGAGTGTGTGTGTGTGTATGAGTGTGTGTGTGTGTGTGTGTATGAGTGTGTGTGCGTGTGTGTGTATGAGTTTGTGTGTGTGTGTGTGTGTGTGTGTACTCACCTATTTGTACTCACCTATTTGTGGTTGCAGGGGTCGAGTCATAGCTCCTGGCCCCGCCTCTTCGCTGTGTGTGTGTGTGTGTGTGTGTGTGTGTGTGTGTGTGTTTATGTGTGTGTGTGTATGAATTTGTATGTGTGTGTGTGTGTGTGTGTGTGTGTGTGTGTGTGTGTGTGTGTGTGTGTGAGACTCGGCAATCAACATTTGCACCAATAACTCACTACAGTTGTGACCAGGTGTGGAAGTGTGAATTGCTCATTACTCTAAAATTTGTTCATGATTGCAGCCATGTATAAACGTAAGTAACCATTCTTACAGTATTCATTACCTTTGTAACTTGTGAGTTCATTACCTTTGTAACTTGTGAGTTCATTACCTTGTACCTAGTTCAGCCATCAAAGCTAACAAGATAAACGACTTCTTCTCAACCATAGGATCTAATCTCGCCAGTAAAATCCCACATACCAATGCCCATGCCGGGGACTACCTAGATGGGAATTTCCCTAATTCCTTCTATCTTGCACCAACTGAGCCCACGGAAGTCACTGAGATTATAAAGTCACTTAAAAATAACTCGGGGAATCTGTCTCATGTCCCACCACTACTGTACAAGCGAGCGGCCCATGTCCTTTCGCATGCTATTTCATTACTTTTTAACAAGTCACTAGAGACTAGCACCTTCCCGAAACTACTCAAGATGGCAAGGGTTACACCAATACATAAAGGTGGTGACCCTACAGATTTAAATAACTATAGGCCAATATCTAACTTACCATTGCTATCCAAAATCTTTGAGAAACTCGTGCACAGGAGACTGTATTCATTTATAACGGCTCAAAACATACTCAACCCCTGCCAATTTGGATTCAGGAAAAATAAAAGCACTAATGATGCAATCATAAAAATGCTAGATCTGCTTTACACAGCATTGGAAAATAAGGAATATCCACTAGGAATTTTTATTGACCTAAGAAAAGCTTTTGACACAGTAGACCACGACATCCTACTCCACAAACTTGATCATTACGGTATAAGAGGCCATGCTCTTGCTTATTTCAAATCTTACATTACTAATAGGTATCAGTACGTCACCATTAAAGACACAGCATCAGCAACACGGCCACTTGATACTGGAGTTCCGCAGGGAAGTGTCCTTGGTCCCCTGCTCTTCCTCATATACATCAATGACCTTCCAAACGTATCCCAACACCTGAAACCCATTCTCTTTGCTGATGACACGACTTATGTCATCTCTCTGCTGTATAGCCCTTGTGGCTTAGCGCTTCTTTTTGATTATAATAATAATAATAATAATGTCATCTCTCACCCTAATCTTGCCACCCTCAACACCATTGTGAATGAGGAGCTGATTAAAATATCGACTTGGATGACAGCCAATAAACTTACGCTTAACACTGACAAAACCTACTATATTATGTTTGGTAGCAGAGCAGGAGATGCACAAATTAACATTAAGATTGACAACACTCTAATTACCAGAAATAATGGGGGCAAATTCCTAGGCTTATACCTTGACAACAACCTGAATTTCAGCATCCATATCCAGCATATAACCAAAAAAGTATCCAAAACGGTTGGGATCCTCTCCAAGATACGATACTACGTGCCGCAAAATGCCCTTCTCACACTATACCACTCACTTATTTATTCATACCTCACCTATGCTATTTGTGCTTGGGGATCAACTGCAGCAACACACCTAAAGCCAATAATAACCCAACAAAAAGCTGCAGTAAGAATAATCACTAAATCCCATCCCTGGCAACACCCCCCCCCCCCACTCTTCATAGACCTAAACTTACTCCCAGTTCAGTACATCCACACTTACTACTGTGCAATCTACATCTACAGGACCTTAAACTCTAATATCAACCTTGACCTAAAACGCTTTCTTGATAGTTGTGACAGAACCCACAGGCATAACACCAGACACAAACATCTCTACGACATTCCCCGTGTCCGACTAAACCTTTACAAAAATTCAATGTATGTCAAAGGCCCTAAAATCTGGAATACCCTACCTGAGAACTCTAGAACTGCAGAGTCATTGTCTGCATCGCTATTGGGCCGTGCAGACCTCCTGCGCAAACGCTCTTCAGTTCCCTGACAGCAGTAGTGTGAGGTGGTGCTTGTCGCGCCTCTGTCGTCAGACCAGGAGAACTACTATTAGTCAACATGGCGTGCAGTTACAGACGCAGGATTAACACTGTCGGTATTGAACTTCTCAGTGGGGCAATAACGCCAGCCTCAGCCCAGGTATTACTACCTAAAATCATCAGAGACACGTATGGCATTCAGGATGAAGAGTTGTACGGCGTAGCATTGAACGGAGCACGTAGATTTTTTGTGAAACTGCTCTCAGCAACGGTTTACGAGTCGTTGGTCAACCGTTTTCAGGACGTAAGTCTTGATGCAACACCAGCTGTGTGTGTGAGGATGATCGATGTATCCAGACATTATACATGGATTAAATTGCGTAATGTCCCCTTTGAGGCGGATGAGACAGATATCAGAAAAGTATTTGAGGAATACGGAACTGTTCATGTGGCCCAGCATGGTAAGTGGGTGTCGGGTGCCTACACAGGTATGCCGGAGGGCACTTTTAACCTAAAAATGTCATTGCGACACCCCATACCGTCTTACGTGTACCTAAAGGAATTCAGGACACAGGTCATGGTGTCATACGCGGGGCAAAGGCGTACCTGCCGACTATGTGGGGAATACGATCACATAGCGGCGGAGTGTGGGAAGCGGCAACGAGCTCCTGGCCCAGAGGCGGAGACATCCGCTTCTACACCAGGGGAAGCAGGTGTTGATCAACGACGTGAAGGAGGGCGTGGTCGTCTATGGAGCGAGATAGTGGATGAGGCGTATAAAGCTGGGGGAGAGGGTGAGGCCCTTGACCAGTTACCTGGTCCAGACACACTTCCAGTGGATCGGGTTGAGCAAAAAGTACAGGAGGAAGTGTTGGAACTTGAGGAGGAATTAGCCGAGGTTCTGAAGTCCTTGTCACCGCCTGAGGAGGTGGATGCTCCTGGCAGGGTAGTAGAAGATGAGGTGAAGGCTGTGGGGCATCAACAACAGAATTATTCGGACGAAGGGAGTGATAGCGTGACTGAGGTGTCACCGAGATCTTTGTCACTGTGTACAGTGGAGGTAGAGGTACATTGTGAGGCATCCCCAGACCAAGCCATGGAGGATGCGCCTGTCACAAGAAAGAGAGCCGCGGCATCGGATTCAGATGATGTCCTAACGCCAGCGCAGCGGACTGGGAAGCAAATATGGGCAGAAAGTGAAGGTAGTGGTGGCCAGGACAGGAGGCACCGAAAGAAGGGGGGAGGGAGAGAGGGAAGTGTGCAGGTGACAAGTGGTCCCACGCGTTCTGGTGGCCATAGGAAGAGTGAAGAGAGGAGGCAGGGGTGGAAACTTTAAAAGGCCTCCGGTGTATGACAGTAAACGTTAATGGTTTGTGTAATAGTGTAAAGAGAGAATGGTTTCGAAAGTTTCTGAATAAATTTAGAGTGGATGTTGTGTTCCTACAGGAGCACAATTTTAAGGAGGGTAGGGTGTTGGAGATGGAGGGGTTTCAGGTGGTAACCCTGCCATCTGCCCGTTTAAAAGGGGGGGTGGGTATCTTAATTAGGGAGGCGAGCCCGTTTGTTTTGCAGAGAAGTGAGGGGGGGGGGAGGGGGAAGGGTGTTGCGCGTAGATGGTTTGTGGATGGGAAAACGTGTGGCTTTTATTAGTGTATATGCGCCTGCAGAGAATAACGTACAGGTGAAGCAGGAGTTTGTGTGCGAGGACCTTGTGTTTTTTTTCCGTGCATTACCGGAGGTGGCAATAGTAGGAGGTGATTGGAACTGCGTCATTAGGAGGGCTGATGTGGAACCGAAAGGGGCAGGTTATGTGTCGGTGGCCCTACGAGATTTATTGAGAGATATTAGGTTAAGAGACGCATTCGAGGGGGGGGCGTGGGAGACAGAGCATACATTTGTTAGGAGAGGGTATGCAGCGAGGTTAGATAGAGTGTATCTTTCTCACGGGGTTGTAGTGAGAGCTTTCAAAACTGTTGAAGTAGCATGGTCAGATCATAGAGCAGTGTTGGTGGAGGTTGGGTGGGAGGCGCTTGCAGAAATACACAGGAGTTACTGGAAATTAAATATAAGTGCATTGAGTGATGAGGAGGGGTTAGAGGGATTTTCTGTCCTATGGAAGGAGCTTAGTGAGGAGGCACAGGGAGTGGAAGATGTCGTACAATGGTGGGATTGTGTTGCTAAGGAAAGGATTAGGAAATATTATGTGGGGGTGGGCAAACGTATAAATGATTTTAAATATGGGCTTTCAAATTATCTGGAGGACAGGTTAAGGGGCTGTTATGAGAAGGGGGCTGTGGGGGGCAACTATCCTATGGATGAAATTGTCGAGGTCAAGGGGAGACTGAGGGAGTTACAAAATGAGAGGTTTCAAGCGGTAAGGGTGCAGGCAGGGGTAGAGGAGGTGCTATGGGGTGACAAACCATCGGCGTGTGTGTTGAGACGTCAAAAACAAAGACAGCAGGTTACAGCTATTCCGAGGTTAGAGGTACACGAGATGGCGGGGGGTTATAGAATGGGTCAGGAGATACTAACTACAAAAGGAATGTGTGTGTATGCGGATAAATGGTATGAAGGGTATTGGACAAGTGGGAAGGTGGGAAATGTGGATTTAGAGAAGGTGTGTGAGTATGTGACGTGTAATTTAGGGAATAGTGATAGAAAGGCTTTAGGGGGGGTAATAACAGAGGAGGAAATAGAGTTGGCTTTAAGGGGAATGAGGAAAGGCAAAGCACCAGGAATAGACGGTCTCCCGGCTGAATTTTATCTCCAACATTGGGAGGTGATAAGGGGTTTCATGGGTAGGTTATTTAATCAGATGAAGGAGAAGGGTGTGATGGGGGACAAGCAAGCAACAGCAGTTGTAGTGTTGGTCCAGAAGGGTAAGGGGCAGCACACCCTCAAGGAGTACCGTGCCATATCCCTGTTATGTGCTGATTATAAGTTGTTCGCTAAAGTCTTGGGTAATAGGTTCAAATGTGTGGTAGGGAGAGTAGTTTCGAAAACGCAGTATGGTTTGCCTGGAAGGTCGATGATTGAGGGTCATGGAATACTGCGAAGTTTTGTGGAGTCAAAAGGGGGGGGAGGGAGGGCGGCGTTGTTGGCTTTAGACTGGCAGGGGGCCTATGACAGGGTGGAACGCGGAGCATTGGGAGCTATACTTAGGAGGCAGGGTTATGGGGATGAAATAGTTAATTGGGTATCCACGTTGTACAATGGTGCCAAGATGAGGGTACAGATTAATGGATGCTTGGGGGAGGGGATTGTAATGGGTAGGGGACTTAGGCAGGGGTGTCCCATGTCACAAATGTTGTTTGCGTGCATTCAGGACCCCTTCTATAGAATGGTTGAACGTTGTGTATGTGACACGAGTGGAGGGAGGGGGGGTGGGGTAGGGAAAGTGTGGCCGGGAATCATAGGATACGTAGACGATACAACAGTCCTGGTTCGGGAGGGGATGACGTTGGGTGTTTTGGATGATGTTGTGCAACAGTTCGGAAATGCAACAGGGATGCAGGTAAATAGAGAGAAGTCAATGATCATGGGGTTGGGTGATTGGGTGGAGGGGGGGCGGAGATGTAACGTTGTGAGAAAACAAACGGTGTCTGTAAAAATTTGTGGTATCACCTATATGGGTGATTTGGAAGCTGCTCGGGAGGAAAACTCGAATAGATTAATGGAAAGGATTCAGGGACGTCTGGGTGCATTGCGACCTCATCATTTGACTCTCGGGCAACGTGTGATTGTTATAAATGTATTATTGTATAGTAAGGTTTGGCACGTAGCAGCCGTGTTCCCATTAACAGGGACGGCGATTGTGGGAATTCTGAGACGAGTGTTTAACTTTTTGTGGGGTTCAAGGTGCGATTGGCTGAGGAGAGAGGTTGTAATGTTACCTGTGCGCCAGGGTGGGTTGGGGTTGTTGGATCTGAGGAGGAGGATTAAATGTGTGTTTCTTAAATGGGAGGTTTTGCGCGAAGGTGTGAGTGGAGGGCAGCTGGGAAAAGTACATGATAGGTTGAGTAAGCTGTATGGTGGTGTGGAGTTGAGGGAATGTGAAACTATTTTGAGGGCTTTGATGTTGGTTAGAGAACCCAGGAAAATTCGAGTAGGGGTTTTGTGTAAGCTGCTTGTAGACAGGATTGTTGTACCAGTTGAGGGATTGTTCCCCATGTACGCATGGACGAGTATTTGGTATAGGTTTGGCAGGTTGAAGTTAAAGCCTAGGGTAAGAGAGGTAATGTATCGTTTTTTGCATGGCATACTACCGTCGGGGGAGGTTTTAAGAACAAGAGGGGTAATTGTGGGCGGAAGGTGTGGAATCTGTGGGGAGGATGAGACGGCGTTCCATGCAGTATACTTTTGTGGGGAACTGGAGGGTGTTAGGTATTGGTTAAGTAGGGTAGTACAGGGGGTGGGGGGTCGAGGGGTGTCGGTTCTGCGTGCACTAAGCCTAGATGTGGGAGGGTTCGATGAGAGTGTTATAAGAGCTTTGGATTATATAATAGTGGATTATATATATATATTGTGGGTGATGAGGGGGAGGGGGAATTGTGAGGTGCGGAGGCGGGTACTAGCGGTAACGGTTTATCGTACGATGTGTCGTAATAGAGAACTGTATGGGAGGAGGTGGGAGAAGGATTTTTCGGAAGGGTATAGAATGTTAACGTTAGGTTTTCTCATAAATCTACGACTGGGGCTGAGTGAGTAAGGGGGGGGGTTGGGGAATACATACGGAAAGGGGGTTTTCAGGGGGACACAGCGGGGTCGCCTCCTGGGGAGGGGTGTGAGTAAGGTGTATGAGGGTATATGAAGGTGTAGATGAGTGGCATACGTGTATGTAGCATGCAAGTGGGCACAGAAAGCAAAGGTGATATCAAGTAATTACGTAGTACCTGAATGGAGAATTTCTGTGTTTGAGGAGTCAGGGTCGTCATGACCTTATTCATGTTTTAATTGTGAATGGTGTCAAGATTATAGTTTTCAGACCGTGAAGAGCTTTAGGGCTTATGTAGAGTGCGGTTTTATAGCCTTTATTGGGCATATTTCATGTGCGATAATTGTATCGCAATGAGAGGTTTTTTAAATTATGTCTGTGTTGAGTGTAGTGGGTTTTTTTTTTTTTGCGAGTGTACTGTCTTTATTTTAGAATTATATAATGTGCTCATCCAGTTGCTGCTAGATGGAACGATAATGACTTCCATAAATTTGTAATGCCTCGTTAAAAGTTTGTAATGGGACAGTATGGTTTAGTCTCTTACTTTATATAATGTGCTCAGCCGGTGGAAGAGGCTGTATTAATATTTAGTAATATTTGTTAATATTTATTTAGTATAAGTGTGAGGCTTAGGATTTGATTTTTGATTTAGGATTTGATTTTTTTTTTTTCAATGCTTGAAAAGAGGTTGTAGTGAGGCACGTATGTATGTGCTTAGGTACTTCTTATTGTATAGGGGTTTAATTTTTGGGGAAGAGCATGTAACTGAGATTGGGTTGTAGTTAGTTAGTTAGTTAAAGATTAGCCGGTATTTTCCCGGCCCGGGCCTTGTCCAAGTGGTGGCCCGGCCTTGGCTCCCTCTTTAGGGAGTGTCTGAGACCTAAGTCTCCCATGGGAGGAGGCACAAGTACCTCCTCATCTTTGGGACCAACTGTCCCCAGGCCTAGCCACAAGCTAGGCCTCTCTGGTCTGCCATCCCCGCCCCAAGGGGACAAATGGGAATGACAGTCTTATGAGCTAAAGGCTCGGGCTCAGGCACCTACCCTACCCTAGAAGGGTTAGGCATGGTGTCGATCGTGTCGATGGGTTATTACTCTGTTTATCTCCTGTGAAGGTTGTGAACCTTTGTCATATGTCCGTCATAGTATGTTAACTATACAAATCTGAAAGTTGTATATAGTTTACATTTTATATAGTTTATATAGTTATAGTTTATTTTGTTTATTATAGTATGTTATATGGAAAATTTTGTGTGTATATGGGTAACCTCTATTATGTCAATTACAATGTGTTGTTAATAATTGGTTAGTGTATGTTGTGTAGGATTGAGAATCCTACTGTATCCTTTTTATATCTTAATTTAATATCAATGCTGTAAAGTTTTTAAATAAAATATAAAAAAAAAAAAAAACTGCAGACACATTCATCACCTTCAAAACTACCATTAGAAAACAACTTATCTCCCTGATACACCCCGTCAACTAACTACACGAATACCACCTGGTGGTTCACACTTACACTCACTGACTCATTTGACCATAAACAGAAATATTAGCCTCAATCTTAAAATAATGAATCCTGTGATACTCCAATACTGAAACTATGTACTGTGCCAAAACAAAAGCATTCACATTGCTAAACTCACAAACTAGTATTTAGTCACTTAGCCATAATAACAACTTACCTCATAATTTGTAATATTTTACAATTAAGAATAAAACTAAGTATGCCCGAAATGCCTAGCCATGCTAAGCGTTCTAGTGGTACACTCTGTAATCACAATTTTACTACATGTAAACCAAACAATAACCAAATTTCTGTAAACTCAGCATTGTAATCCTTATAGAGAATAAACTTTGAATTGAATTGAATTGAATACTATTAAGCTGGTGTCTGCTGCAAGTGTTTGACGTAGTTTACCATCTATTGCTTCCAAAGAAAATGAACAATGTCATCTGCCCAGAGAAAACGTAGATAGCAAATACACCACCAATAACTATTATAAAAAAAAGCGCATTACCATGAACTATTATAAATTTAATTAAAACAAGACGGAATTTTGCACTACGTTATGTATTGTTTGTTTTTCTTGCTTATTGACGTAGAAATGTATGACGATGGTTATACAGTTACTGAGAAAATATCTGGGCTATATTCAAATTTAAATTTTTATTTCTTTTCATGAGATACAAAAATAATGTAATTTACATGTAATGAAACATTGTTAGTCACAAAAACAAGGAATAATTTGATCATACCATAAATTCTTTGATATAATTATAGTAGTGTTGGTTGATTTTTATATAAGTATCGAGCAATAGATGATCGAGAATTGCATGTTCATGATTTATAAGCTAAGATTTCGTTCGGATTTTTAACCTCATAGGGTTAGCCACCCAACCAAAGCGATCGACACCATGCCTAACCCTTCTAGGGTAGGGTAGGTGCCTGAGCCCGAGCCTTTAGCTCATAAGACTGTCATTCCCATTAGCCCCCTTGGGGCGGGGATGGCAGACCAGAGAGGCCTAGCTTGTGGCTAGGCCTGGGGACAGTTGGTCCCAAAGATGAGGAGGTACTTGTGCCTCCTCCCATGGGAGACTTAGGTCTCAGACACTCCCTAAAGAGGGAGCCAAGGCCGGGCCACCACTTGGAAAAGGCCCGGGCCGGGAGAATACCGGCTAATCTTTAATAATAATAAATTTAATAATAAACCAAAGCGGATCATCGACACCATGCCTAACCCTTCTAGGGTAGGGTAGGTGCCTGAGCCCGAGCCTTTAGCTCATAAGACTGTCATTCCCATTAGTCCCCTTGGGGCGGGGATGGCAGACCAGAGAGGCCTAGCTTGTGGCTAGGCCTGGGGACAGTTGGTCCCAAAGATGAGGAGGTACTTGTGCCTCCTCCCATGGGAGACTTAGGTCTCAGACACTCCCTAAAGAGGGAGCCAAGGCCGGGCCACCACTTGGAAAAGGCCCGGGCCGGGAGAATACCGGCTAATCTTTAACTAACTTTAACTAACTAAAGCGGATCGACACCATGCCTAACCCTTCTAGGGTAGGGTAGGTGCCTGAGCCCGAGCCTTTAGCTCATAAGACTG
This sequence comes from Cherax quadricarinatus, assembly GCF_038502225.1. Lineage (NCBI taxonomy): Eukaryota > Metazoa > Arthropoda > Malacostraca > Decapoda > Parastacidae > Cherax > Cherax quadricarinatus. The sequence continues at coordinate 27,722,260 of NC_091348.1, forward strand.
TCATTCCCATTTGCCCCCTTGGGGTGGGGATGGCAGACCAGAGAGGCCTAGCTTGTGGCTAGGCCTGGGGACAGTTGGTCCCAAAGATGAGGAGGTACTTGTGCCTCCTCCCATGGGAGACTTAGGTCTCAGACACTCCCTAAAGAGGGAGCCAAGGCCGGGCCACCACTTGGAAAAGGCCCGGGCCGGGAGAATACCGGCTAATCTTTAACTAACCAACCAAAGCAATCGACACCATGCCTAACCCTTCTAGGGTAGATATTGTCTGCATCGCTATTGGGCCGTGCAGACCCCCTTGCCTGACGCTCCTCAGTAACCTGACAGCAGTGGTACGAGGAGGTGTTGTGCATTCGCTGCCTGGATGAGGTAGAGTGCGGACGTGCTTTGCACCCCTCTACTGTTTCCCAGACGAGCTAATCAGTCAACGACATGGCGCCAGGTGTTCGCAGGAGAGTGAATACTGTGGGCATTGAACTTATTAGTGGGGCTTTAACACCTACGTCAGTCGATGTGTTATTGCCCAAAATTATACGAGAGACATATGGCATCAGAGACGAGGATTTATATGGAGTGGCACTGAACGGTGTATATAGAATTTTCGTGAAAGTGCTAACTGCTCAAGTATACGAGGCTTTGGTTGATCGTTACCAAGATGTCAGCATTACTGTAACACCGGCAGTGAGGGTCAAGTTGATTGATGTATCACGACATTATTCGTGGGTTAAGCTCCGCAACGTGCCTTTTGAGGCTGATGAGGTAGATATTCGAAATGTTTTCGAACGTTATGGAACTGTACATCTGGCCCAACCTGGCAAATGGGTAAAAGGTGCGTACACAGGATACCCTGAGGGTTCTTTTAATCTCAAGATGACGCTTAGGCATCCTATACCCTCGTATGTATATCTCGAAGAGTTTAGAACCCAGGTAATGGTAGCGTATGCGGGGCAGAGGCGTACGTGCCGACTGTGTGGCGAATTTGACCATATGGCGGCAGACTGTGGCAAGCGGAGTATGGCTCCTGGGCCGGCAAGGGGCGGAGCCCCTGCGCATGAGCACCCGATGCCTAAGGAAGAACGGGGGCAAGGAGGAGGGCGTGGTCGCATGTGGAGTGAAGAGGTGGTGGCTCCTCCAGTGGAAACGGAAGAAGTGGTGATCCATGAATCACCTGGCCCATCAACAGTGGCTCCTGGGCCGGCAAGGGGCGGAGCACCTGCGCATGAGCACCCAATGCCTAAAGAAGAACGGGTGCAAGGAGGAGGGCGTGGTCGCATGTGGAGTGAAGTGGTGGTGGCTCCTCCTGGGGAATCGGAAGAAGTGGTGATCCATGAATCACCTGGCCCATCAACAGTACAGTTGTCAAGTGAGGAGGTACAGGAGGGCGCAGCAGTGAAGGCTATTGAGGAGGAGTTGGAGACGGTGATACAGGCTATGTTACAGTCTACGGAGGTGGAGAGTTACAGCGAACAAGACCCTGGGATCAGGGTAGAAGGTGTGTGTGGGGAAGGGGAGGATCAGGTGGCACATGTGGTGGACAGTGCGAGTGCCATGGAGGGGCATGGAGGCGGATTAAGGGTGGTAGAGGTGGAAGTCCATTGTGCTGGCTCCCAGGACTCCGATATGGAAACTGAGGGAGCTACAAGGAAAAGGGCAGCAGCGTCAGATTCGGACGATGTTCTGACACCGGCGCAAAGGCCGGGGAAAAAGACATGGGGTTCTGGTACCCAGAGTGACTCTGCGAGAGGGCCACAACAGAAGGGGGGGGGGATGGTTGGGAAGGAGGGGGGAAACTGTGGCAAAGGCACAGTCCAGGGGAACAGTCTGAAAGGGAAGAATCTTGACATGAGGCGGGGAAGGAAACCTTAAGCTGGCCTCAGGTGTGTAACAATAAATATTAATGGTCTGTGTGATGGTGTTAAACGGGAGTGCTTCAGGATGTTTTTGAATAGGTATAAGGTTGACGTAGCTTTTGTGCAGGAGCACAATTTTAAGCTTGGTCGTGAATTAGTGGTCCCTGGGTATCAGGCTTATGTGTTGCCGTCTGAGCGTTTAAAAGGAGGAGTGGGTGTGTTGATCAGGGAGGCGGGCCCGTTTGTATTGCATAGGAAAGAGGGGGGGGGAGGGGGGAGAGTATTACGTGTGGAAGGATGGTGGATGGGAGAGAGAGTGGCGTTTGTGTGTGTGTATGCCCCAGCAGAAAGTGACGTGAAAGTGAAGATGGATTTTGTGCGGGAGGAGCTCGTGTATTACCTACGCACGTTACCGTCTGTCGCGATTGTGGGGGGGGATTGGAATTGTGTAATTAAGAAGACAGACGTGGAACCCAGAGGAGCAGGATATTTTTCCTCAGTCTTGGGGGGCCTGCTTAGAGATCTTCAGTTACGTGATGCTTTCGGGGGAGGTCTGTGGGAGGTGGAACATACGTTTATAAGAAGGGGATATGCGGCTCGTTTGGACAGGTTATATTTATCTCGGAGGGTTTTGGTAGAGTCTTTTAAAACTATAGAGATGGTGTCTTCCGATCATAGGGCGGTATTAGTGGAGGTGGGATGGGATGCTTTGGCTCGTAGGCAGGGAAGTTATTGGAAACTGAACACGATGGTTTTGGGGGATAGGGAGGGAGTGGAAGCGTTTGCAATATTTTGGGAACAGCTCTGTGCCGACAGAAGAACTGAGGAAGACGTGGTAGGATGGTGGGATAGTGTGGCTAAGTTACGAATACGTCATTTTTATGTGAGGGAGGGCAAACGCATTAATCAATTGCGGTATGGTTTGTCAAATTACTTAGAATCTAGATTACGGAATTGTTACGAGGGGGGGGCGGTGGCCGGGGTGTACCCGGTGGAGGATATACACATGTTGAAGGACAGAATACGGGATTTGCAAGAAGAACGTTTTGCAGCTGTACGGGTACAGGCGGGGTTAGACGAAGTACTCTGGGGCGACAAGCCATCAGCTTGTGTGCTGCGAGGACAGAAGGTACGACAGCGAACGACTACAATACCAGGTTTGCAAGTCTTATCTTCTGTGGGGGGTTTTAGAGAGGGTCAGGTATTAAGGGACACCAAGGGGATGAGTGCATATGCAGATAGATGGTTTGAGGAATACGGGAAAAGTAGTGGGGTGGATGGTGAGGTTCTTGGGAAGGTATGTGAGTATGTGCCGTGCAAACTGGGGAGGAGTGATCGGGAGGCACTGGGTGGGGTCATTGAGGAGGGGGAAATATGGAGAGCCCTTATGGACATGAAGAAGGGTAAGGCACCCGGGATCGATGGTTTACCTAGCGAATTTTATGTACAGCACTGGGGTCTGCTTAGGGGTTTCCTAGTAAGGTTAATGAATGCCATGAAAGACGGAGGTAAGATGGGAGAATCTCAGGCAACGGCGGTGGTGGTGTTGGTCCCAAAGGGTAAACAGCAGAGTACCCTTCGGGATTATCGAGCCATTTCATTGCTTTGTGCTGATTATAAATTATTTGCGAAAATTCTTGGGAATCGGCTTAAATGTGTTGTGGGGAGGGTCGTGTTTGAGTCTCAGTTTGGTTTACCTGGTAGGTCAATGAGCGTGGGCCACGGGATTATCAAGGGGTTCCTGGAGGACATGGAAAGGGAAAGAGGAGCGTTGGTGGCGTTGGATTGGCAAGGGGCTTATGATAGGGTGGAAAGAAAGGCTTTGAGGGATATTCTCCTACGACAGGGGTTTGGCGAAGAAATAGTGGGGTGGGTGGATACGCTGTACTCAAATGCGAAGGTAAGAGTGCAAATCAATGGGTGTGTGGGGGGGGGTGTCAACATGGAGCGGGGTCTTCGGCAGGGATGTCCTTTATCACAAATATTGTTTGCATGTGTTCAGGATCCCTTTTATAGGATGGTGGAGGATCGTCTAAGGCCGGGGGGGAGGGATGGTGAGCTGAAGCCGTGGCCTGGTTTGGTGGGCTATGTTGATGATACCACTATTTTGGCAAGTGAGGAGACACGGTTAGGACTTTTGGGGGAAGTTGTACACACTTTTGGGAGAGCTACTGGGATGAAGGTAAATCTGGAAAAGTCAATGATCATGGGGCTGGGAGAGTGGACAGAGAGATTAGAGTGGGGATGTGATGTTGTGCAGCGGAGGACCGGGAGTCTGAAAATCTGCGGTGTCATGTATGAGGCTGACCTGAGTGCTGCAAGGGTTAGCAATTCGAATAGGATGGTGGAACAGGTGCAGCGACGGTTGGGAATGCTGCGACCTCACCATTTAACCCTTAGGCAGCGTGTAATTGTCATCAATGTATTACTATATAGTAAAGTCTGGTTTGTTTCGGCTGTGATGCCGTTAACAGGAACGGCGATCACGAGTATTCTTAGAATGGTGTTCAAATTTTTGTGGGGTTCAGGGTGCAACTGGTTGCGAAGGGAGGTAGTGACATTGCCGGTATGTAGGGGAGGGTTGGGTTTGTTGGACTTGAGAAAGCGCGTCAAATGTGTGTTTATTAAGAGGGAAGTGATGAGTGCAGGTGGATGGAGGGAGGGTCAGCTAGATAAGGTACATGCTCACCTGAGGAAATGGTATGGAGGGGCGGAAATGAAGGAATGCGAGACAGTGTTACGCGCCTTAATGTTAGCCAGGGAACCAGGAAAAGTAAAGGTGGGAACGTTGTGTAAATTGTTAGAGAGACATGTAGTGGCGCCGGTTGAAGGGATCTACCCCATGTATGCATGGGATGTAATATGGCGAAGGTTTAGTAAATTAAGGATACGACCTAGGGCGCGTGAGGTTATGTACCGTTTCCTGCATGGGATTTTGCCAACGGGAGCGATGCTCCGAGACAGGAGGGTTATTGAGGGTGGGGGGTGTGGCAGATGCAGTGGGGAAGAGACTGCGTATCATGTCGTCTATTTTTGTGAAGGTTTGGAGTGCATCAGGGTATGGATGCGTAAGGTAGTGGTGAGGGTGGGGGGCCAAGGTGTGGCGGTATTGCGAGCGTTGAGTCTTGATATGAGTGGTGTGGAGGAGAGTGTGGTAAGAGGTTTAGCATATGTCATCGTGGACTACATATATGTTTTATGGGGTATGAGGGGGAAGGTGGGTGGGGATGTGCTGAGAAGGACTTTGGCGGCGACGTTTTATCGAACTTTGTGTCGCAACAGAGACATTTTTGGGAAAAGGTGGGAAGAGTATTTTTCTGAAGGTTATAGAGGACTAACAATAGGGATTTTATTGGCGTTATAAGGGGCTTTAACTGCCGGGGTGAGTGGGTTGGTAAAAAGGGGGGGGGGGGGTTCAGGGGATTTCAACGGGCTCACCTCCTTGGGAATGCAGTGATGTGGTTGGGTGTGATTGGAGGTACTAGTGTGTGACCAGATGAGAGGTTGTGCAAGATAAGTTTTGCTTAGTTCCCTTGATGGGGAAGGTGTAAGGAGCAGATTAAATATATAACATGTATTAAAGTACCTATAAATTATATAACATGTATATTTCTTTGGTAGCGTATTATGTTCCACTTACGCTGGTATTGCAATTGAATTTGAATTTTCTTGAGAGGGTTTTCCTTTCACTATTTCCTTGAAGCACTGAGTTATTTTTGTTTTATTGTAACGTGGGCCAGCATCAGTTTTGGTAGTAATTACCTATTATTATTGTTCTTATTTAAGGTATTGTAATTTTGGTAGTCCTGTACCATTCATGGTTGTAAATAATGCTTCCTCAAGTGACATGTGTCATAATAATCCTAAATTGAGGATAATTAATGTCATGATTATTCAGGTTGGTGATAGGGTTAGTTTTCAATGTGTGTGTGGGAGTGGGGGGGGGATGATGGGTCACCTGTGTTGCAGCACAGGTTTCTTAATAAGGCATATTGTAGGTCTGGTGTATTTGTTGAGGGTGGTATTATGGGTGATTGTCTTTAAGCTTGGAGCATTATTGTGTTGAGGTTGTAATTTTAGGAGTTTTATTAATAGCCATTTTGTGGCCTTTGTTATTATAACTTTATTCCTTCTTAAATTGTGATATGTTATAAAAACTTGTATATAGTAGACTGGCAGATGTTGCCTGGATTGTTTTGTGTTTATATATTGATTTACTGATGTTGTCCTTGATCATTTTTTTTGTATATGTACCTATTAATATCTGTACATGAAGTTTTTAATAAAATATAAAAAAAAAAAAAAAAAAAAAAAAAAACTGGCAATAATGATTATTATAAAAGGAGGGTTTATAGGTTATGTATATGGTTGTGGGGTTATGTATATGGTTGTAATATGGCCTTGATCTATGGGTTCTTAAAATGTACCGGGATTGTGTACTAAAGGTTTTGTAATATCTAGTATGGTTTTTAATTTTATACTATAATCATTATTGTATTGCTCTGTTTATAAAATTCTGTATTGTAAGGATGTGGAAGGTTGGGTTTTCAATATTGTGGTGTATGTGTTAGGTATGATGCGCCTGTTTAGCCAAGTACTTGTGACATGCAAGTAAACTATATGTATTTTTTCTGTATACCGATCTGAGTTGTATATTAATTTAATTTATATATATGTATGTGTGTGTGTGTGTGTATATGTATATATATATGTATGTGTATGTATGTATTGTCATCAATACTAAGTACTTCTATAAAGTTACTGTGGATGTGGTTAGGGTTATTGACTAGTTTGTAATGTTGGTGTTTAATTTCATGTTCGGAGAGGTATGAAGTTCACTGTATGTACCATTTATTTTATATTTCACCGTGGTTTGTTTTGTAAGTCATACAATGTATTATGTATAAACAGTTATTTAAATAAAATATAAAAAAAAAAAAATAACCAAATTTCTGTAAACTCAGCATTGTAATCCTTATAGAGAATAAACTTTGAATTGAATTGAATTGAATACTATTAAGCTGGTGTCTGCTGCAAGTGTTTGACGTAGTTTACCATCTATTGCTTCCAAAGAAAATGAACAATGTCATCTGCCCAGAGAAAACGTAGATAGCAAATACACCACCAATAACTATTATAAAAAAAAGCGCATTACCATGAACTATTATAAATTTAATTAAAACAAGACGGAATTTTGCACTACGTTATGTATTGTTTGTTTTTCTTGCTTATTGACGTAGAAATGTATGACGATGGTTATACAGTTACTGAGAAAATATCTGGGCTATATTCAAATTTAAATTTTTATTTCTTTTCATGAGATACAAAAATAATGTAATTTACATGTAATGAAACATTGTTAGTCACAAAAACAAGGAATAATTTGATCATACCATAAATTCTTTGATATAATTATAGTAGTGTTGGTTGATTTTTATATAAGTATCGAGCAATAGATGATCGAGAATTGCATGTTCATGATTTATAAGCTAAGATTTCGTTCGGATTTTTAACCTCATAGGGTTAGCCACCCAACCAAAGCGATCGACACCATGCCTAACCCTTCTAGGGTAGGGTAGGTGCCTGAGCCCGAGCCTTTAGCTCATAAGACTGTCATTCCCATTAGTCCCCTTGGGGCGGGGATGGCAGACCAGAGAGGCCTAGCTTGTGGCTAGGCCTGGGGACAGTTGGTCCCAAAGATGAGGAGGTACTTGTGCCTCCTCCCATGGGAGACTTAGGTCTCAGACACTCCCTAAAGAGGGAGCCAAGGCCGGGCCACCACTTGGAAAAGGCCCGGGCCGGGAGAATACCGGCTAATCTTTAACTAACAACCAAAGCAATCGACACCATGCCTAACCCTTCTAGGGTAGGGTAGGTGCCTGAGCCCGAGCCTTTAGCTCATAAGACTGTCATTCCCATTAGCCCCCTTGAGGCGGGGATGGCAGACCAGAGAGGCCTAGCTTGTGGCTAGGCCTGGGGACAGTTGGTCCCAAAGATGAGGAGGTACTTGTGCCTCCTCCCATGGGAGACTTAGGTCTCAGACACTCCCTAAAGAGGGAGCCAAGGCCGGGCCACCACTTGGACAAGGCCCGGGCCGGGAGAATACCGGCTAATCTTTAACTAACTAACTAACAACCAAAGCAATCGACACCATGCCTAACCCTTCTAGGGTAGGGTAGGTGCCTGAGCCCGAGCCTTTAGCTCATAAGACTGTCATTCCCATTAGCCCCCTTGAGGCGGGGATGGCAGACCAGAGAGGCCTAGCTTGTGGCTAGGCCTGGGGACAGTTGGTCCCAAAGATGAGGAGGTACTTGTGCCTCCTCCCATGGGAGACTTAGGTCTCAGACACTCCCTAAAGAGGGAGCCAACGCCGGGCCACCACTTGGAAAAGGCCCGGGCCGGGAGAATACCGGCTAATCTTTAATAATAAACAACCAAAGCAGATCGATACCATGCCTAACCCTTCTAGGGTAGGGTAGGTGCCTGAGTCCGAGCCTTTAGCTCATAAGACTGTCATTCCCATTTGTCCCCTTGGGGCGAGGATGGCAGACCAGAGAGGCCTAGCTTGTGGCTAGGCCTGGGGACAGTTGGTCCCAAAGATGAGGAGGTACTTGTGCCTCCTCCCATGGGAGACTTAGGTCTCAGACACTCCCTAAAGAGGGAGCCAAGGCCGGGCCACCACTTGGACAAGGCCCGGGCCGGGAGAATACCGGCTGATCTTTACCTACCAACCAAAGCAGATCGATACCATGCCTAACCCTTCTAGGGTAGGGTAGGTGCCTGAGTCCGAGCCTTTAGCTCATAAGACTGTCATTCCCATTTGTCCCCTTGGGGCGAGGATGGCAGACCAGAGAGGCCTAGCTTGTGGCTAGGCCTGGGGACAGTTGGTCCCAAAGATGAGGAGGTACTTGTGCCTCCTCCCATGGGAGACTTAGGTCTCAGACACTCCCTAAAGAGGGAGCCAAGGCCGGGCCACCACTTGGAAAAGGCCCGGGCCGGGAGAATACCGGCTAATCTTTAACTAACTAACAACCAAAGCATCGATACCATGCCTAACCCTTCTAGGGTAGGGTAGGTGCCTGAGCCCGAGCCTTTAGCTCATAAGACTGTCATTCCCATTTGCCCCCTTTTGGCGGGGATGGCAGACCAGAGAGGCCTAGCTTGTGGCTAGGCTTGGGGACAGTTGGTCCCAAAGATGAGGAGGTACTTGTGCCTCCTCCCATGGGAGACTTAGGTCTCAGATACTCCCTAAAGAGGGAGCCGAGGCCGGGCCACCACTTGGACAAGGCCCGGGCCGGGAGAATACCGGCTAATCTTTAACTAACTAAAACCAAAGCATCGACACCATGCCTAACCCTTCTAGGGTAGGGTAGGTGCCTGAGCCCGAGCCTTTAGCTCATAAGACTGTCATTCCCATTTGCCCCCTTGGGGCGGGGATGGCAGACCAGAGAGGCCTAGCTTGTGGCTAGGCCTGGGGACAGTTAGTCCCAAAGATGAGGAGGTACTTGTGCCTCCTCCCATGGGAGACTTAGGTCTCAGACACTCCCTAAAGAGGGAGCCAAGGCCGGGCCACCACTTGGACAAGGCCCGGGCCGGGAGAATACCGGCTAATCTTTAACTAACTAACTAACCAACCAAAGGTCATCGACACCATGCCTAACCCTTCTAGGGTAGGGTAGGTGCCTGAGCCCGAGCCTTTAGCTCATAAGACTGTCATTCCCATTTGCCCCCTTGGGGCGGGGATGGCAGACCAGAGAGGCCTAGCTTGTGGCTAGGCCTGGGGACAGTTGGTCCCAAAGATGAGGAGGTACTTGTGCCTCCTCCCATGGGAGACTTAGGTCTCAGACACTCCCTAAAGAGGGAGCCAAGGCCGGGCCACCACTTGGAAAAGGCCCGGGCCGGGAGAATACCGGCTAATCTTTAATAATAATAATAATAATAATAACAACCAAAGGCGATCGACACCATGCCTAACCCTTCTAGGGTAGGGTAGGTGCCTGAGCCCGAGCCCGAGCCTTTAGCTCATAAGACTGTCATTCCTATTAGCCCCCTTGGGGCGGGGATGGCAGACCAGAGAGGCCTAGCTTGTGGCTAGGCCTGGGGACAGTTGGTCCCAAAGATGAGGAGGTGCTTGTGCCTCCTCCCATGGGAGACTTAGGTCTCAGACACTCCCTAAAGAGGGAGCCAAGGCCGGGCCACCACTTGGACAAGGCCCGGGCCGGGAGAATACCGGCTAATATTTAACTAACTAACTAACCAAAGGCATCGATACCATGCCTAACCCTTCTAGGGTAGGGTAGGTGCCTGAGCTGGAGCTTTTAGCTCATAAGACTGTCATTCCCATTATCCCCCTTGGGGCAGGGATGGCAGGGGATGGCAGACCAGAGAGGCCTAGCTTTTGGCTAGGCCTGGGGACAGTTGGTCCCAAAGATGAGGAGGTACTTGTGCCTCCTCCCATGGGAGACTTAGGTCTCAGACACTCCCTAAAGAGGGAGCCAAGGCCGGGCCACCACTTGGAAAAGGCCCGGGCCGGGAGAATACCGGCTAATCTTTAATAATAATAATAACCAAAGGCATCAATACCATGCCTAACCCTTCTAGGGTAGGGTAGGTGCCTGAGCCGGAGCTTGTAGCTCACAAGACTGTCATTCCCATTAGCCCCCTTGGGGCAGGGATTGCAAACCAGAGAGGCCCAGCTTGTGGTGTGATTCGTCTCTCAACCCTTGAGTAGAGAGGACGTGTGCTGCTGCTGCCCCCTGGTGTTGACTGGGTGCAGTAATATTTTCACAACATGGCGCAGGCTTGTCGCCGGCGGGTTAATACAGTCTGTATTGAATTAACCAGTGGAGCTATCACGGGGCCGTCTATGGAGTTACTTCTACCAGCAATAATTAGAGACACCTACGGCGTAGCTACTGAGGAGATTTGTGGACTTGCCATGAATGGCACGAAGAGGATATTTCTTAAATTCAATTCGGCGAGTATGTATGAGGCAGTGGTGAACAAGTTTCAGGAAGTGGCCATACCTGTGAATCATGCTGTCACGGTGAGGATGCATGATGTATCAAGTTACTTCACTTGGGTGAAGATCAGGAAAGTGCCATTCGAGGCGGATGCATCTGACATCAGGTTAGCCATGAGTAAATATGGGATGGTACACACGGTCACTGCAGGAAGGTGGTCAGCTGGTACGTATATGGGGATACCTGAGGGTATGTACTCTGCAAAGATGACGATACGACATCCTATACCGTCATATGTGGTGATGGACGATTTCAGAACTCAAGTATTTGTGACATATGCAGGACAACGACGCACTTGTCGTTTGTGCGGGTCGTATGAACACCTGGCAGCGCAATGTGGTAGAGGACGTGGAGACAACGACCTGCAACAACAAAGAAACGTAGAGGAGAGGAGAGTGGAGCAAGAGCAGCCTTTTTTGACACTGCCTCCACAGAGTGCATCATGGAGTGAAAAGGTTGAGAGGGCAGAGAAGATGGCAGGTGCTACGAGTGGGGGGGGACTCCCCTTCCTTGGACGTGGTTCAGGCATTGGAGGAGATCATCGCGGAAGTGAATGATAGCGAGGAGGAAGCATTGATAAGGACGATGCTTGTGGACATTTTGGGCATGGGGCCTTATCAGAAAGAAGGCACGGTCCTGGATCTTGAGACTACTATAGAGGACGGAGGGGCGACGGTAGTTCGTCCTAAGGTGTGTGACAAGGCTGTCTTGTCGGTGAATATGGTGGAGGTTGAGGTTCATCGTGGTGATGAGCTTGATGACGAGATGCAGGTCGACGGTACGATGCAAAAGCGCGCAGCAGCGCTTTATGATTCAGATGAAGTGCTTACGACCACACAACATTCAGGGAAGAAAACATGGGCGGATGTTACGCAGAGGGGTTCAAAAGACACTCAGGGAGGGATCGAGTAAGAGTGCACAAAAAGGGGGGGGAGGGATAAGAGTGCAATGAGGCAATCAGGTGACAAAAAGGTTGTGTCAAGAGGGAAACCACCTTTGTCGGTTTTAAGTGCTTGACATTAAACATCAATGGTTTGAGGTCGCAGAGAAAGTGTGAGTGGTTTAGGGAGTTTTTGGAGCGTCATGGTGTTGACGTTGTGTTCTTGCAGGAGCACAATTATAGACATTGTTATGAGTTGAAGGTGGAGGGATATAAGGTGTATGTTGAACATGCAGTCAGATTGAAAGGCGGTGTGGCTATATTAGTAAAGGAAACTAGCCCGTTGGTTGTCAGGCATTGTGAAGGGGGAGAGGGGAGGGTGATACGTGTGGATGGATTATGGGGTAAGGTACAGATGACGTTGGTGTGTGTGTATGGCCCGGCAGAGGGTGACGTACACGTTAAGAATAAATTTGTGAGGGATGTGCTGGTTTACTACTTGCGTGGATTGCCGGGGGTAGCCGTGATAGGAGGTGATTGGAACTGTGTGATAAGGCATAAGGATGTGGAACCGAGGGGGCGGGGCATTGTATGGGAATATTGGGAGAATTGTTATCAGGGGTGGGTTTGATAGATATCTGTGGGGGGGGGAGGTAGAGCATACATTTATTAGGCGTGGGTATGCTGCTAGGCTCGATCGTTTGTACGTCCCCAGAAGGGTAGTAATACATAGGGTGAGGGTGTAGGATGTGGTATTTTCTGATCATAGGGGTGTTATGGTGGATTTGGGTTAGGAGGGGTTGCCACAAAGGGGTAGGGGGTATTGGAAGTTAAATGTAAAGCTGTTGCATAAAGAAGAATATAGACAGTCATTTAAACAGTTTTGGGAGGGGTTGGAGGCAGAAGCGCCTGGGAATGGTGATCTGGTTAGATGGTGGGACTCGGTGGCGAAATCAGGTATTAAGGATTTTTATGTACGTAGTGGGGGGGAATATAATAGGTTAAAGTATGGGTTTCAATCTTATCTTGAGGGGCAGTTGAGAGCTTGCTACGAACGTGGGAGGGTTAGTTACCCGGTGGGAGATATTGAGGGATTAAAGGAGAGCATTAGGGATTTGCAAAATGAAAGATTTGATGGTGCACGCATTTTGGCGGGGTTGGAGGAGGTGTTATGGGGTGATAGGCCATCGGCGTGTGTATTGAGAGGACAGCGTAAGAGGAGAGCGGCTATGGAGATGATGGGATTAACTGTTCATGTGGGGATGTAAGAGTATAGGAAAGGGCAGGTATTGATGTCGAATGAAGGTATGAGTGAATATCTTGATGCATGGTTTAGGTCATATGCACAACATGTGGGTATACGAGATGATGCTTTAAGGGAAATGGGAGGTTATGTGCAATGTGAGCTTGATGGTACAGATAGGGAGACTTTGGAAGGACAGATTACGGAAGGGGAAATTTGGCAAGCTATAGCAGGTGCAAGTTTAGGTAAGGCACCGGGTGTAGACGGGTTGCCTAATGATTTTTATGTTAAGAACTGGGAAGTATTGAGGAGATTTTTAGTCACATTGTTCAATGTAATGAAGGAAGATGGGGCAATGGGGGAGCAGCAAAGGACTGCTGTTGTTGTATTAGTGCTGAAGGGTGGACAGACCATGGTAGAAGATTACCGTGCAATATCGCTTATGTGCGGTGATTATAAGTTATTTGCAAGGGTATTAGGGAATAGAATCAAACAGGTTTTAGGTAAAGTAATTGATAGAGGACAATATGGCATACCGGGTAGATCAGTGTATAAAGGGCATGGAGTTATTAGGAGTTTTATAGAGCATAGGGAGGGGGAGGGGGTGTTTTGGCTCTGGATTGGAGAGCTGCTTATGATAGCGTAGAAAGGGATGCATTATGGAGTTTTATGCGTTGGTTGGGTTTCGGGAGGGAAATTGTTTCTTGGGCAAAAACTTTGTATCTGGGTGCAGTTACGAGAATACAGGTTAATGGACGACTAGGTGATAGCATACAGATGGGAAGGGGTTTGTGACAGGGATGCCCTCTGTCGCAAATTTTGTTTGCATGTCTTCAGGAACCCTTTTATAGGGCAGTTAGGTGGAGTATAGCGAGAGCGAGGGTTGGTTTTGCACGAGAAGGGGGAGCGGGTATAGTGGGTTACGTGGATGATACGACTGTCTTGGTGAGGGATGTGAGGGATTTGCATAAGGTAGGAAGGGTGATAGACGTTTTTGGTGAGGCTACGGGGATGAAAATTAATGTAGTAAAGTCCAAGTATTTGGATCTAGGGGATAGCGTACATAATGGTGAGACTGTTGAGGGCGGGTGGCGTGTGGTGGATCAGTTGTTGATATGTGGGATAGTGTACATGCGGAATGATAGGGATGCACAAGAGGCAAATTTGAGGCGCACCGTGGATGGAGTTTTGAAAAGATTGGGAGGGTTGAGGGCAGAGCAATTAACGTTGCATCAAAGGGTTATAGTCACGAATGTCCTGTTGTATAGCAAGTTATGGCACATGGTGGCAATATATCCGTTACGACGGTGTGAGGTGCAATGGTTGTAACTGTAGGTATTCATATTTATATGGGGATCGGGTTGTGACTGGCTAAGTAGAGGGGTGGTGTCACTTCCCGTTAGCCAGGGGGGGCTGGGGCTTATACCTCTTGAGAAGCGTATGTTGAGTGTGTTTCTGAAAAGGGGGTTTGTGAGGGAGGGGGTGAGCAGGGGGGGGACGTTGAAAGACTGTGCATGGATTTGCAACGGTGGTGGAGGGGTAGGGATTTAATGTTTGGGGAGGCTATGTTGCGAGTTTTACTGACGGTAAGGGATCCGAAACAGCTTAAATTGAAGGTTCTTGAGAGGGCGGGGGGTGGGTCTGTGGTGGCGGCAGTTGAGGGGGCATACCCTATGTATGCATGGGGTTCTGTATGGAAATGTCTTCAACAACTACTTGTAAAACCAAGTGTCAGGGAGGTTATGTTTAGGTTTTTACATGGGATCTTGCCGTCTGGGGTTGTGTTATTTAATAGGAGATTTTTTTTTTTATATTTTATTTATAACATACAATACATTAACAAAAGCATACAGCATGAGAGCATCGACAGACAATATAAATTCATCAATTTCTATACACTGCAATATGCAGTAATATGTCATGCAGCTGATAGGTGAATACTGCCATATACATAATTCATTACTACAAAATATAACTATTCAAGTAATACAAAATAAAGAATCCTCTTACTCCTTCCCGACTGCTAATTTCAATATCCACACACAATAATTACATGCCGCAAAAATGCAAGCAGTATAACACCCCCCCCTATTTACCCCAGCTCACCAAAATGTAAACATTTCACCGTTGTTTATTTAACTTATAAACTAACCATACTAAATTAAACTTAAGAACATATTATATTGAAAACAATAACAACTCTACAGTAGTGGAAACGCCAGCTGCTGTCCTAATATTATTTATATATACATATGTATATATATATATATATACATTAGAAACTGAATTAGTTTACAATGGGAGTCAAATCCTATCTTTATTGCTGTCCCATGCAGCATTCTCAGACTTCTACTTTTATACGCTACTACGATAGCCTTCAGCAGAAGGCATTAATTAACAATATTAAATAACTACTAAGAACGCATGAACTCAGCACTCCCATGCACATCCCAATTACACACAATCGTTCTCTCTTGCACTTATCACTCACCCACGCACATGCACACCAAACCAACATCTTTCGTTTGGCAAGCCCGTTTGGTACCCCCCCCCTTTTTTTTATCGAATGCTTTACACAACAATCTAAACCCACTTCCCCCCCCTCACAACTCTAGCAACTCCCCAACAGTTATGGACCTGTAACCCTCAGTGAAAGCTCCCTCCCATCTCCTCCCATAAATTTCCCGATTCCTATTCATTGTCCTACAAAAAATCCTCGCTAAAACTCGTTTCCTCGTCTCCCCATTATCCACCCTTCTCATTCCCCACGATATGTACACGAAATCCACCACGATATAAGCTACTCCCCGTGCCACTTTCTCCCCCACCCCCCCTATATCAAGACTCAGCACTCTCAACACTGACACCCCATTTCCTCCTATCCTCCTGACCACTTTCCCCAGCCATTCCCTCACACTCCCCAAATAATCGCAAAAGTATACCACGTGATAGGCTGTTTCCAACTCCCCACATAACCCACACCAACCCTCCTCTACCACACGTCTGTTTCTGAGGAATGATCCAGTAGGCAGAATCCCGTGTAAAAATTTAAACATGATCTCTCGCACCCTGGGCCCTAGCTTTAGTTTACCGAACAGACTCCATATAGCGCCCCATGCATACATCGGGAACAGCCCCTCAACTGGGGCCATCTCCTCTACCCTCAATATTCGATATAAATCCCTCACCTTTAATTTGTCTGGCTCGCGCGCCCACAAAAGTGCCCTCAACAAAATCTCACACTCCCTCCATTCCCCACCCACATACATTCCCCTCAAAATATCATGTAACCTTTGCATGCATGTCCCCCTCTGTCCCCCTAATCTTTTCCATTCCCACCTGACGAAAATGCATTTCACCCTCCTTCCCAGGTCCAACAAACCTAAACCTCCCTTCCTCACCGGCAAAGTCACCACCTCCCTCTTCATCCATTCACATCCTGAGCCCCATAAGAACCTAAAAACACTTCTAAGGATACGAGTAATCTCAGCCCTCAGCAATGGAAAAACTGCTGCTACATACCATACCTTACTGTACAGCAATACATTAATAACAATCGCCCGTTGCAACAATGTCAAGTGATAAGGCCGTAACATCCCCAACCGATGTTCCATGCGTTCCACCATTCTCAACGAATTCGCCTCCCTAGCCTCCCATATGGTCGCTCTATACGAAATGCCACATATTAATAACTGCCCTTCCTGCCTTCTCACCACATCACAGTCCCAATCAACTCTGTCTCTCCACTCCCCTAGCCCCATGATCATTGTTTTCTCAACGTTTACAGTCATGCCTGTCGCCCCTCCAAACATGCCAACCACCCCTCCCAACTCTCTCAATCTTGTTCCCTTCTGGACTAGGAGTGTCGTGTCATCCACGTAACCTACCACATGATGCCTAATCAAGCCCTCCCTCGACCCCTCCCCACCACACACTCTGGTCTCAACCAACCTATAAAATGGATCTTGCACACATGCAAATAATAACTGTGATAGCGGACAACCCTGCCTCAAGCCCCTATCCATGTTCACCACACCTCCCACACGTCCATTTATCTGAATTCTCGCTTTTGCCCCTTTATACAACGTTTCAACCCACCCTACAATCTCATCCCCAAAACCTTGTTTGCTAAGGATCTGTCTTAAACCCTCCCTTTCCACCTGATCATAAGCACCCTGCCAATCAATCGCCACCATACCCCCTCCTTCCAGCGTCCCCTCAAAACTCTCAACAAACCCCTTTAGAATTCCATGCCCCATGACCATCGACCGTCCTGGCAACCCTAGTTGACCTTTTGAAACTACACATCCCACTAGACATTTTAACCTATTCCCCAAAATCTTCGCAAACAATTTATAGTCCGCACACATGAGAGTAATCACCCTGTAATCCTTAAGTGTACTCTGCCCCTTACCCTTGGGCACAAGCACTACAACCCCTGTACTTTGTTTCTCGCCCAATTCTCCCCATCTTTCATTCTATTGAACAGCATTACTAAAAAAACCCTTAACAGATCCCAATGTTTTAAGTAAAATTCACTTGGTAGCCCATCAATACTTGGTGTTTTGCCTCTGCACATGTCTACAAGCGCTCTCCATATCTCCCCCTCTTCAATCTCACCACCCAAAGCTTCCCTGTCCTTTCTCCCCAGAGCTACGGGCTCCACAGCACACACCCCATCAAGATCCTCCCTATTAACTCCTTTACTTTTCCAATAATGCCCATACCATGCATCCGCGAACATACTCATCACCTCCGTTGTTTTTAACACCTGCCCCTCCCTAAACCCTTTCACCTCAGTGTGCACTTCCAAATCTGCTATTGTGGTCGCTGTCCTCCTCTGCTGTTGTCTCCTCAACACACATGCCGATGGCTTGTCCCCCCAAAGCACTTCCTCCACACCCGCCTGCACCCGCACCGCATGAAATCTCTCCTCCTGCACCTCTCTTATCCTGCTCTTCAGATCATCTATTGCCTCTGTTTGGAATACCCCTCCCACTACTCCTTGCTCATGATTGTATCCTATTCTACTTTCCAAATAATTTGTTAATCCATACTTCAGTCGATTTATACGCTTCCCCTCACCTACGTAAAAACTACGAATCCTCTCCTTGGCCACACTGTCCCACCAACGTACAACATTATCAACCCTTTTTGCCTCCTCACTTAGCTTCCTCCACAGCGAAGCAAACCCCTCCTCCACTTCCTCATCCTCAAGGAGTCACGTGTTTAATTTCCAGTAGCTTTCAAACCGTTTCACTAACGAGTCCCATGCTACCCCCACCACCACTGCCCTGTGATCTGAATAAATTGCTTCTATAGTGTTAAAAGACTCCACTGAAACCCCTTGCGTTATATAGATCCTATCCAGTCTAGCTGCATATTCCCTCCTTACATACATATGTTGCACTTCACCTATTCCACCCCAAAATGCATCTCGTACCCCAATATCTCTACACAGGTCTCGCAACACATTTGAAAAATATCCCGCCCCCGCTGGCATCACATCAAATCTCCGTATTATACAATTCCAATCTCCCCCAATCAATGCAACCCTGGGCAGCACTCTCAAGAAATACACCAGATCATCCCTTACTGATATGATATGGTAAACATGAGGAAATTAAATCTTCATCAGAGTACAAAACAAATTCTGGCCACGAAATAGAGCGAAACACCAACGTCAAAGACCTGGGAGTGATTATGTCGGAGGATCTCACCTTCAAGGACCATAACATTGTATCAATCGCATCTGCTAGAAAAATGACAGGATGGATAATGAGAACCTTCAAAACTAGGGAGGCCAAGCCCATGATGACACTCTTCAAGTCACTTGTTCTATCTAGGCTGGAATATTGCTGCACTCTAACAGCACCTTTCAAGGCAGGTGAAATTGCCGACCTAGAAAATGTACAGAGAACTTTCACGGCGCGCATAACGGAGATAAAACACCTCAATTACTGGGAGCGCTTGAGGTTTCTAAACCTGTATTCCCTGGAACGCAGGAGGGAGAGATACATGATTATATACACCTGGAAAATCCTAGAGGGACTAGTACCGAACTTGCACACGAAAATCACTCACTACGAAAGCAAAAGACTTGGCAGACGATGCACCATCCCCCCAATGAAAAGCAGGGGTGTCACTAGCACGTTAAGAGACCATACAATAAGTGTCAGGGGCCCGAGACTGTTCAACTGCCTCCCAGCACACATAAGGGGGATTACCAACAGACCCCTGGCAGTCTTCAAGCTGGCACTGGACAAGCACCTAAAGTCAGTTCCTGATCAGCCGGGCTGTGGCTCGTACGTTGGTTTGCGTGCAGCCAGCAGCAACAGCCTGGTTGATCAGGCGCTGATCCACCAGGAGGCCTGGTCACAGACCGGGCCGCGGGGGCGTTGACCCCCGAAACTCTCTCCAGGTAAACTCCAGGTTACAAATGCCGATTTTACCCTCGCATCGTTCTCCGCCGGAGCATACACTCCAACAAAGGACACGCGTTCACGCATCCACCACCCGTCCACTCTCATTATTCTTCCCTCACCCCCCCCCTCAAATCTTTGCAAAACAAACGGGCTTGCCTCACGAATTAAAACACCTACTCCACCTTTTAAACGTGTTGTTGGAGTTACAAAAGCCCTATATCCATCCACCTCCAGCAATTTTCCTATTTTCAAGTTATGCTCTTGTATAAAGGCAACATCTACCTTGTAACGATACAGCAGTCCTCGCAACCATACACACTTACCACTCTTACATAAACCATTAACATTAATTGTCATACACCTTAGGCCTGCTTACGTTTTCCACCCACTTTTCCCCACCACATTTTTCCGCTGTCCAGTAGCCTCATACACACCGTCCTTGGCACTCACCCCATCCCCCTCCACTCCTAACCCCTTGCTGGCGTTTCTTTTTCTCTGTGCCTCTACACACACCTTCAATCCCCGCCTTTTTCCCTGGTCTTTGTGCTGGAGTGAGGACGTCATCCGAGTCAGACGTGACAGCTGCCCGCTTCCTCGACACTTCCTCTTCTGCCATGCTAGTCTCCTGACCTTCCTCATTGTGCACCTCCACCTCTATCACCTCATTCCCCTTCTCACTACTTGGCCAAGCCGACATTACATTCCTTTCTTCAGACCCGCATGCTTCCCCTTGTCCCTGTACCTGGTCTCTCGTCGTTAACTCTGTCAAGGCTTCCTCCGATTTAGGGAACATCTCCTGCAAAACTGTCTCAAGCACTACGTCAATTTCTACGTCATTCGGTACGTCCTTGTCCGCTTCGTGCATCACATCCTCTGCAGACGCACTCAATTGCTGCACTGCACCCTCATGCTCCACCTCACGTTGCATTTCCTCCACTTCCTCACTCCACAACCGACCACGCCTACGTCCATCCTGGCGGTTCTGATCTGTCACTGTAGGTCCTCGCCTCGTAATGTCACTCCTTGGTATTCCCTGGCCAGTCCTCCGCCGCACACATTCAGCCGCTATGTGATCATAACCATCACACAGTCTACAAGTTCTACGTTGGCCAGCGTAAGTTACGAGTATTTGTGTCCTAAATTCCTCTAAGAACACATACGAAGGTATAGGTTGCCTCAGAGTCATCTTTAGGCTAAAACTACCTTCTGGATAACCCACATAAGCCCCTGCCGTCCACTTGCCTTGTTGAGCTACGTGTACAGTTCCAAACTTCCCGAACACACTACGTAGGTCAGCTTCATTTGCCTCGAAAGGCACATTACGTAACTTTACATACGTAAATTGACTCGAAACATCGACCATCTTTACCAGGATGCCCTCGTTAACCTCGATAGCAACATCCTGATATTGAGCAAGTAGATCCTCATACACGTGTGATGACAGCAGTTTCACGAACATTCGGTAGTTTCCATTTAAGGCTACACCGTAAAGGTCGCAATCCTCAATCCCATATGTCTCTCGAATAATCAGAGGCAACAACGTTGTTTAAGTAGTTAAGTTTAATATGTTTATTATGCACCCCATACCCATCCTGTGGGCGGTAGTCAAAAGATTACAGAGGTACATAATTGGTCCAGGGACTGGACTTCAAAGTTTTGATAGCTGAGCAAGTTACAGAGGTAATGAACTCACAATTTACAAAGGTAATGAACTCACAATTTACAAAGGTAATGCACAACGTCAACGCCGAATCTTGATTAATTGTACCTCTCAGTAATTCTATGCCGACAGTGTTAATTCTGCGTCGCACCCCAACCACCATTGTGACAGCCTGGCTAGCACTTGCGCCTGTCAGAGAGGAGTAGCAAACGTCCACCCTCACCGGCAGCTGGGCGAGGAATGACGTTATTTATATTCTTGTTGCGAGTTTTACTGACGGTAAGGGATCCAAAACAGCTTAAATTGAAGGTTCTTGAGAGGGTGGGGGGTGGGTCTGTGGTGGTGGCATTTGAGGGGGCATACCCTATGTATGCATGGGGTTCTGTATGGAAATGTCTTCAACAACTACATGTAAAACCAAGTGTCAGGGAGGTTATGTTTAGGTTTTTACATGGGATCTTGCCGTCTGGGGTTGTGTTATTTAATAGGAGATTAAGGGAGGGTGGGGAGTGCAAAGCGTGTGGATGTCCGGAAACTATATTTCACGCTGTGTACTTTTGTACTTGTTTAGAAGATGTGAGGGTCTGGCTAAGTAGGGTAGTTAGGTTAGTGGGTGGGGAAGGGTTACAGGTGTTGCGGGTGTTAAGTTTAGATATAGGTGGGTGGAGTCAGCAGGTGGTGAATGCGGTTGCGTATGTGGTTACTGATTTTATTTATATATCTTGGGCAATGAGGGAGGTGGGAGTCGAGGAAAGGATAAGAGTGTTAGGGGCCACGATGTATAGAACAGTGCCGCAATAGGGATCTTTATGGGGGAAGATGGGAGACAGCATTTACTGAAGGTTATCGTAGATTTAGGTTGAAGGATTTAAGAGATTTAAGTATAAAGTAAGGGGTAGTGGTGGGCTAGTTTCTTGAGTATGGAAATGTGTATAGATGTTAGCATGTGTGGTATGTTTGGTAATATAATAAATAAGCTTCTTTTGTGATGTGAGTTTGGTCTGGGTAGTTGTGTAAGATATGTTTTTCACATTGTTTTTAAGAAGGTTTTGAATACAGTATGTAAGTAGTGTTGTTGCCTGGAGTTTACCTGGAGAGAGTTCCGGGGGTCAACGCCCCCGCGGCCCGGTCTGAGACCAGGCCTCCTGGTGGATCAGAGCCTGATCAACCAGGCTGTTGCTGCTGGCTGCACGCAAACCAACATACGAGCCACAGCCCGGCTGATCCGGAACTGACTTTAGGTGCTTGTCCAGTGCCAGCTTGAAGACTGCCAGGGGTCTGTTGGTAATCCCCCTTATGTGTGCTGGGAGGCAGTTGAACAGTCTCGGGCCCCTGACACTTATTGTATGGTCTCTTAACGTGCTAGTGACACCCCTGCTTTTCATTGGGGGGATGGTGCATCGTCTGCCAAGTCTTTTGCTTTCGTAGTGAGTGATTTTCGTGTGCAAATTCGGTACTAGTCCCTCTAGGATTTTCCAGGTGTATATAATCATGTATCTCTCCCTCCTGCATTCCAGGGAATACAGGTTTAGGAACCTCAAGCGCTCCCAATAATTGAGGTGTTTTATCTCCGTTATGCGCGCCGTGAAAGTTCTCTGTACATTTTCTAGGTCGGCAATTTCACCTGCCTTGAAAGGTGCTGTTAGTGTGCAGCAATATTCCAGCCTAGATAGAACAAGTGACCTGAAGAGTGTCATCATGGGCTTGGCCTCCCTAGTTTTGAAGGTTCTCATTATCCATCCTGTCATTTTTCTAGCAGATGCGATTGATACAATGTTATGGTCCTTGAAGGTGAGATCCTCCGACATGATCACTCCCAGGTCTTTGACGTTGGTGTTTCGCTCTATTTTGTGGCCAGAATTTGTTTTGTACTCTGATGAAGATTTAATTTCCTCATGTTTACCATATCTGAGTAATTGAAATTTCTCATCGTTGAACTTCATATTGTTTTCTGCAGCCCACTGAAAAATTTAGTTGATGTCTGCCTGGAGCTTTGCAGTGTCTGCAATGGAAGACACTGTCATGCAGATTCGGGTGTCATCTGCAAAGGAAGACACGGTGCTGTGGCTGACATCCTTGTCTATGTCGGATATAAGGATGAGGAACAAGATGGGAGCGAGTACTGTGCCTTGTGGAACAGAGCTTTTCACCGTAGCTACCTCGGACTTTACTCTGTTGACGACTACTCTCTGTGTTCTGTTAGTGAGGAAATTATAGATCCATCGACCGACTTTTCCTGTTATTCCTTTAGCACGCATTTTGTGCGCTATTACGCCATGGTCACACTTGTCGAAGGCTTTTGCAAAGTCTGTATATATTACATCTGCATTCTTTTTGTCTTCTAGTGCATTTAGAACCTTGTCGTAGTGGTCCAATAGTTGAGACAGACAGGAGCGACCTGTTCTAAACCCATGTTGCCCTGGGTTGTGTAACTGATGGGTTTCTAGATGCGTGGTGATCTTGCTTCTTAGGACCCTGTTGCTTTACTGCCCCCTTTGTGGAGTGGGGCTATGTCTGTTGTTTTTAGTAACTGTGGGACGACCCCCGTGTCCATGCTCCCTCTCCATAGGATGGAAAAGGCTCGTGATAGGGGCTTCTTGCAGTTCTTGATGAACACAGAGTTCCATGAGTCTGGCCCTGGGGCAGAGTGCATGGGCATGTCATTTATCGCCTGTTCGAAGTCATTTGGCGTCAGGATAACATCGGATAGGCTTGTGTTAATCAAATTTTGTGGCTCTCTCATAAAAAATTCATTTTGATCTTCGACTCTCAGTCTGGTTAGCGGCTTGCTAAAAACTGAGTCATATTGGGACTTGAGTAGCTCACTCATTTCCTTGCTGTCATCTGTGTAGGACCCATCTTGTTTAAGTAGGGGCCCAATACTGGACGTTGTTCTCGATTTTGATTTGGCATAGGAGAAGAAATACTTTGGGTTTCTTTCGATTTCATTTATGGCTTTTAGTTCTTCCCGCGATTCCTGACTCCTAAAGGATTCTTTTAGCTTAAGTTCGATGCTTGCTATTTCTCTGACCAGTGTCTCCCTACGCATTTCAGATATATTGACCTCTTTTAGCCGCTCTGTTATTCTTTTCCGTCGCCTGTAAAGGGAGCGCCTGTCTCTTTCTGTTTTACATCTACTCCTCCTTTTTCTTAGAGGAATAAGCCTTGTGCATACATCGAGTGCCACCGAGTTAATCTGTTCTAGGCATAAGTTGGGGTCTGTGTTGCTTAGTATATCTTCCCAGCTTATATCGGTTAGTACTTGGTTTACTTGGTCCCACTTTATGTTTTTGTTATTGAAGTTGAATTTGGTGAATGCTCCCTCGTGACTAATCTCATTATGTCGGTCTGGGGCTCCGCGCATACATGACTGAACCTCAATTATGTTGTGATCTGAGTATATTGTTTTTGATATGGTGATATTTCTTATCAGATCATCATTGTTAGTGAAGATGAGGTCTAGTGTATTCTCCAGTCTAGTAGGCTCTATTATTTGCTGGTTTAAATTGAATTTTGTGCAGAGATTTAAAAGCTCGCGTGAGTGTGAGTTTTCATCAGAGCTGCCTCCTGGTGTTATTACTGCAACAATATTATTTGCTATATTCCTCCATTTTAGGTGCCTTAAGTTGAAATCCCCCAGGAGCAAGATGTTGGGTGCAGGAGCTGGAAGGTTTTCCAGACAGTGGTCAATTTTTAACAGCTGTTCCTGGAATTGCTGGGATGTTGCATCCGGAGGCTTGTAGACTATCACAATGACTAGGTTTTGGTTCTCGACCTTTACTGCTAAAACTTCCACTACATCATTTGAGGCATTTAGCAGTTCTGTGCAAACAAGTGACTCTGCAATGTACAGGCCAACCCCCCCCTTTTGCCTGTTCACTCTGTCACATCTGTATAGGTTGTAACCTGGGATCCATATTTCGTTGTCCAAGTGATCCTTTATGTGGGTCTCAGTGAAAGCCGCGAACATTGCCTTTGCCTCTGCAAGCAGTCCACGGATGAAAGGTATTTTGTTGTTTGTTGCTGGCTTTAGACCCTGTATATTTGCAAAGAAGAATGTTATCGGACTGGTGGTATTGTTGGTACTGGGGGGGGATTTTTTTTCCGGCATTAGTATCTGTATCTGTTGGTTTGGAGTGGAGGCCATCGACTGTGGTTCCACTCCAGGAATGACTGGATTTGGTGTACGATTTCTGCCATTTCCTGCCAGTTTTTTTTCCTTCCTGGCACTAAAAAACCTCTCCCTCTTGAGTGGCTGTGGCTACCCAGGTTTTCCCATGGCCTGGATGTTTTGTATCTTTTTGTCCCCTTTAGATGGTATGCCTGGCAATTTAAGTTATAGCACAGTCTTTCCTGTATGAAGAGGTACACAGTTCAGGGTGAAAAAGCTTACAGGAAGGGAGTTTGCATTTTCCTGTTGTCATATGGGCATGGCATTTCCTAGGGTGGTCATAGTTGCACGTCCCATCTGTTTTTCCAGATTTCCCATGCCAGCAGATACCGAGTGCATAGTATGTGCACAGGCTTGGTTTCCGTTTGCCTTGGGTTTCTGTGACTGTATTCCCTGTTGGTGCATGTTTCCCTGTCTTACTTCTATCCTCCCTAGCACCAACAATGGAGCTCCCACCAGTTGTTTTTGGTAATATATCCTCACTATTGCTAGTGGAGTCCTCTTGTTTGCTATTTCCTGCGGGTTTCTAGTTTGCAATATTGGTTTTATCTTATCTTTGACTACACTTGTTTCCCTACTATGGCTCCTGTCCCCTATGAGGTCATTTATATGTATTCCTTCCTGCGTATAATTCCCGACTACCTGGACAAAATCTCCAGCTTCACCATTACTGTCTCCCAGGACAGCATCTCCAGCTTCCCCATTACTGTCTCCCAGGACAGCATCTCCAGCTTCACCATTACTGTCTCCCAGGACAGCACCTCCAGCTTCACCATTACTGTCTCCCAGGACAGCACCTCCAGCTTCCCCATTACTGTCTCCCAGGACAGCACTATCAGCCCCCCATTTACTGACTACCAGGACATCATCTCCAGCCTTACAGTTTCTGACTACATGGCCAGTATCAAGGGCAGTACCATTCAGCCCGGACTTTTTATGTTCCCATCTGTTGTAGAAAGCTTCCAGGTTTTCTATGAAAGCAGCTTTGATGTTGACCTCTTTTAATACCCTTGTGATTTTAGTCCACAGATTTATCTCATTTGGGCATACCCAAAAACACTTCCCTGTTTTAATACTGCTTGTAGCTAGTTCTTGGATATCTGCACAAGGGGCGTGACACCAATTTCCACAGAAATGACAATTTATGCATGTGGAAGCCCGTTTGTTTGACTGACCACAGGCTACACACAGCTTCATAATGATTTGAATGGTTGATTTATTGCAATTCTACTAGCAACCTCTTGAATATTCTATTAATAACCTGCTAGGTGGTGCACAACGAAATCGTTTGAAACCAGTCCAGGGTTCGGACCAGTCAAGGGTTCAGACCAGTCAAGGGTTCGGACCAGTCAAGGGTTCGGACCAGTCAAGGGTTCGGACCAGTCTATCTGATCTGATCAGTGGGTCACTTATTTAAAACATACTAGTCGGTGATTTGGGCTAACACATGAAGGATCTACTGGAAATTATCTACCCGAGTAATATGTGATTTGATTGATACAAAAGTATAACTTGCGTGTTGAAGAGCCGGTGACTGCTGGCACTCCTACAATGACGAACGGTAGAGCCTCAACCCTTGTTTATCAATCGCTGTATCTAGCTTCTCTATTTTTTTTTTTTTTTTTTTTTTTTTTTTTTTTTTTTTTTTTTTTTTTTTTCCGTCTCCACCACAATAAATGCTATATTATCACTATAGTTGACTGGTGCAAATTTTGGAGGAAGGGCGCTTTTTCTGTAGTAATAATTGCTTCTCGTTGTGTATATTGCGACCGCTGGTAACTACAGGTTATATGAAATTCACAGTAACGTCTCGTATTTCAAGAAAAAGAAACTAATGAAAGTCACTCCACTCCACTAAGTACCATTATAATACTGGTTAGTTGCTACTACAACACTGTATTCTGCTATTCACTGGTATCACTAGATTATATGCGAGTACACTAGCAGGCCAGGAAGATTAAAAAACAGCTGACCTGTGGTAAGTTTCTGGCGACTTCTGGCACCTGCCTCTATAGGCTTATCACTTCATTTACAAATTCACCTGTTTTCAAATGACACTTTAGCCTTTATCATCAATATACTAGGGAGCCACTGTAGTATACACTATACACTATGTATACTCAATGCTTTCAGGGAGACTTTCTTTCCTCTGACACAAAGTTCAATTATTATTATTTTTTTTCACACGGGACACAGGCCTATGATTCCCCTCTGGCAGTAAACTCTGCTAGGTAGTGCACACTAATTCTCCTTTTTTGACTCAGTATATAATGTTTTCCGCCCAAGATTGGTTCCAGGCGCTAGAGGGATGTATCGTATAGGATTGATGACACAAATTAAAGTTCTAGCACGTAAGAGCGACCGTGAAAACACCAGAAAACCGGGAGCACAACGAGGCACGCTGACACTGTCACAATCACTACATTATTGTGTGTATAATGTGTGAGAGGGTACATCTCACAGTATTTGTGTGTTTGATGGTTTGAGATGACACAAGGCATGACCTAAGTATGTCTGGATTCTCCGTTTGTCCTCAAAGGTGTTATACAAAGATAGTACTGTGGTGTATGTGATGTGTAGGTTTATATGTATTCAACACATGCTTGTTGTATGTTCCCTTTTCGTTACTTTGTTTCAATTGCCATTTCAATGTACTTTGTATAGCATTATACAACGGCATTATTTTAGGTAAATAATAAGTGTAACATATTTTGTGGGAGCTGGAGTGGTTACTGATGTGCAGTAACGGTATACGTCTTGTGTATTAATATCAATTGTGATGTTAGGATAGCAGTAGGCTTTTATAACTATTGTCGAGTAGTTATTTAAAAGAACAATGATGTGTTGTTAAGCAATATGGTGAAATGGGTTTTAAAAGGGGGGGGTAAGTTAACTGTCTGAATTTACTGAATGCAGTTTTTCAGTGAGTATATTGTAATTAGCGGTTTGGATCGGGTAAGAGGATTGTTTTTATTTTGTATTAATTTACACAGTCTTATATTGTTTTTAATGGAATTAAATCTAATGGCATAATAAATCTATAAGTTGAGTGAAGAGTATATATTTGACATTTACTGAATAGGTCATTGTATTGCTGACATGTTCTAAAATTGTATAAGCTTGTATATAGTATAAGGGTTCAGGGATAAAAACTATACAAGGGACGAGAGAAATTTTGTGTAAGGGCACAGCAAAACGTACAGTATGTTTAGATATGAAGAACTTATATTGGCTATGTATAACCCGATATATATATGTATTGTCTGTTTTTAATAAAATATAAAAAAAACTTGTGGCTAGGCCTGGGGACAGTTGGTCCCAAAGATGAGGGGGTACTTGTGCCTCCTCCCATGGGAGACTTATGTCTCAGACACTCCCTAAAGAGGGAGCCAAAGCCGGGCCACCACTTGGAAAAGGCCCAGGCCGGGAGAATACCGGCTAATCTTTAATAATAATAATAATAATAATAATAATAATAATAATAATAACCAAAGGCCTAGCTTCTCCCTACGAACCCCGTGAGGGCGGGGAATGTGGCTTGGCCTGGGGACAGTTGGTCCCAAAGATGAGGGGGTACTTATACTTCCTCCCATGGGAGACTTAGGTCTCGAGACACTCCCCAGATAGGGAACCAAGGCCGGGTCACCACTACTTGGAAAAGACCCGGGCCGGGAGAATACCGGCGAATAAAAAAAAAAAAAAAAAAAGAATAGTCAGTGCTTCATCGAGGACTCTAACTTATTTCCATTATGGTCCTCAATCTTGACACCCAGGATGCGACCCACACCAGCCGACTAACACCCAGGTACCTATTTGCTCATCGATACCATGCCTAACCCTTCTAGGGTAGGGTAGGTGCCTGAGCCGGAGCTTGTAGCTCACAAGACTGTCATTCCCATTAGCCCCCTTGGGGCGGGGATGGCAGACCAGAGAGGCCTAGCTTGTGGCTAGGCCTGGGGACAATTGGTCCCAAAGATGAGGAGGTACTTGTGCCTCCTCCCATGGGAGACTTAGGTCTCAGACACTCCCTAAAGAGGGAGTCAAGGCCGGGCCACCACTTGGAAAAGGCCCGGGCCGGGAGAATACCGGCTAATCTTTAATAATAATAATAATAATAATAACCTATTTGCTTCTAGATGAACAGGACAACAGGTTTTCACCCCACCGGGAATCGAACCCGGGCCCTCCGTGTGTGAAGCGAGAGCTTTAGCCACAAGGGCACCAGGGATTTCACCAGGTCTTGTCGGCTGTCACACTGAATGCCCTGTCCTGCTACAAGGCACTTAAAAATTTTACCAGTTATTGTGACAATGATGTTAGAATTGCCGACAATGTGTAACGTGAAAGGACACACAAGCAACTAATGTAATATTTTGCTGTGGCAACGTTTCACTCTCCAGGAGCTTTGTTAAGCTGTAGCCGCTTGACAAAGCTACTGGAGAGTGAAACGCTGCCACAATAAAATATCATACTAGTTGCTCATATGTCCTTCCACCAGTTACAAAAATCTATTGGCGAATTTCAATATATGGCGAAGGCTGGTAGCACAGTACAGTCCTGTCTTTTTTTGTTTTTCGTATTGTACTTTTTTTGTAAAAAAAAAAAGTAGGAAGGAGACTTTTGGAACCATAGGAAAAACTAGTAGAGCAAGAAAAAATTT
The DNA here is from genome assembly GCF_038502225.1 of Cherax quadricarinatus. Classification (NCBI taxonomy): domain Eukaryota; kingdom Metazoa; phylum Arthropoda; class Malacostraca; order Decapoda; family Parastacidae; genus Cherax; species Cherax quadricarinatus. Next base: position 27,752,169 of record NC_091348.1, read on the forward strand.
TTATTAACTTTTTTTTTACAATATGCGCTTATCTTATGAGACAGTGTCGGGATATTTTGAGAGGGAACTGGTTATAACGGCAATAAGTAGATGATAATCGTGTGGATTTGATAATGTTAGACACGGAATATTTAAACCTTTATAATAAGACATAACACCACAAACAATCACGCAACCTGACAAGAGTACAGAGAGTGGAGGTTAGGTTAGGTTAGGTAAGGTTCGGTTAGGTTAGGTTAGGTTAGGTAAGGTTCGGTTAGGTTAGGTTAGGTTAGGTAAGGTTAGGTTAGGTTAGGTTAGGTTAGGTTAGGTTAGGTTAGGTTAGGTTAGGTTAGGTTAGGTAAGGTTCGTCAGGAAACAGGACAAATGTTTCCTGACGCGGGTCTTAGTCAGATGATGACCCGCCTTTGGAGCTTTTGGTCATCTGACCGAGGCCTTCCGCTGGCTTACCGGTCCACCCCTTTAAAAATTATGGTCATTTATAACCATTGTTATATACAGAGAGTGGAGGAGCCACACTGGCACTAGAGGATCAGGTGCAGGAGCCACACTGGTACTAGAGGATCAGGTGGAGGAGCCACACTGGTACTAGAGGATCAGGTGGAGGAGCCACACTGGTACTAGAGGATCAGGTGGAGGAGCCACACTGGTACTAGAGGATCAGGTGGAGGAGCCACACTGGTACTAGAGGATCAGGTGGAGGAGCCACACTGGTACTAGAGGATCAGGTGGAGGAGCCACACTGGTACTAGAGGATCAGGTGGAGGAGCCACACTGGTACTAGAGGATCAGGTGGAGGAGCCACACTGGCACTAGAGAATCAGGTGGAGGAGCCACACTGGTACTAGAGGATCAGGTGGAGGAGCCACACTGGTACTAGAGGATCAGGTGGAGGAGCCACACTGGTACTAGAGGATCAGGTGGAGGAGCCACACTGGTACTAGAGGATCAGGTGGAGGAGCCACACTGGTACTAGAGGATCAGGTGGAGGAGCCACACTGGTACTAGAGGATCAGGTGGAGGAGCCACACTGGTACTAGAGGATCAGGTGGAGGAGCCACACTGGTACTAGAGGATCAGGTGGAGGAGCCACACTGGCACTAGAGAATCAGGTGGAGGAGCCACACTGGTACTAGAGGATCAGGTGGAGGAGCCACACTGGTACTAGAGGATCAGGTGGAGGAGCCACACTGGTACTAGAGGATCAGGTGGAGGAGCCACACTGGTACTAGAGGATCAGGTGGAGGAGCCACACTGGTACTAGAGGATCAGGTGGAGGAGCCACACTGGTACTAGAGGATCAGGTGGAGGAGCCACACTGGTACTAGAGGATCAGGTGGAGGAGCCACACTGGTACTAGAGGATCAGGTGGAGGAGCCACACTGGTACTCAAGGGTCAGGTGGAGGAGCCACACTGGTACTCGAGGGTCAGGTGGAGGAGCCACACTGGTACTAGAGGATCAGGTGGAGGAGCCACACTGGTACTAGAGGATCAGGTGGAGGAGCCACACTGGTACCAGAGGATCAGGTGGAGGAGCCACACTGGTACTCGAGGGTCAGGTGGAGGAGCCACACTGGTACTAGAGGATCTGGTGGAGGAGCCACACTGGTACTAGAGGATCAGGTGGAGGAGCCACACTGGTACTCATGGGTCAGGTGGAGGAGCCACACTGGTACTCGAGGGTCAGGTGGAGGAGCCACACTGGTACTAGAGGATCAGGTGGAGGAGCCACACTGGTACTAGAGGATCAGGTGGAGGAGCCACACTGGTACTAGAGGATCAGGTGGAGGAGCCACACTGGTACTAGAGGATCAGGTGGAGGAGCCACACTGGTACTAGAGGATCAGGTGGAGGAGCCACACTGGTACCAGAGGATCAGGTGGAGGAGCCACACTGGTACTCGAGGGTCAGGTGGAGGAGCCACACTGGTACTAGAGGATCAGGTGGAGGAGCCACACTGGTACTAGAGGATCAGGTGGAGGAGCCACACTGGTACTCAAGGGTCAGGTGGAGGAGCCACACTGGTAATCGAGGGTCAGGTGGAGGAGCCACACTGGTACTAGAGGATCAGGTGGAGGAGCCACACTGGTACTAGAGGATCAGGTGGAGGAGCCACACTGGTACTCGAGGGTCAGGTGGAGGAGCCACACTGGTACTCGAGGGTCAGTTGGAGGAGCCACACTGGTACTAGAGGATCAGGTGGAGGAGCCACACTGGTACTCGAGGGTCAGGTGGAGGAGCCACACTGGCACTAGAGGATCAGGTGGAGGAGCCACACTGGTACTCGAGGGTCAGGTGGAGGAGCCACACTGGTACTAGAGGATCAGGTGGAGGAGCCACACTTGTACTCGAGGGTCAGGTGGAGGAGCCACACTGGCACTAGAGGATCAGGTGGAGGAGCCACACTGGTACTCGAGGGTCAGGTGGAGGAGCCACACTGGTACTCGAGGGTCAGGTGGAGGAGCCACACTGGTACTAGAGGATCAGGTGGAGGAGCCACACTGGTACTAGAGGATCAGGTGGAGGAGCCACACTGGTACTCGAGGGTCAGGTGGAGGAGCCACACTGGTACTCGAGGATCAGGTGAAGGAGCCACACTGGTACTCAAGGATCAGGTGGAAGAGTCACACTGGTACTCGAGGATCAGGTGGAGGAGCCACACTAGTACTCAAGGATCAGGTGGAGGAGCCACACTGGTACTCGAGGACAAGGTGGAGGAGCCACACTGGTACTCGAGGGTCAGGTGGAGGAGGCACACTGGTACTCGAGGACAAGGTGGAGGAACCACACTGGTACTCGAGGATCAGGTGGAGGAGCCACACTGGTACTCGAGGATCAGGTGGAGGAGCCACACTGGTACTCGAGGATCAGGTGGAGGAGCCACACTGGTACTCGAGGATCAGGTGGAGGAGCCACACTGGTACTCGAGGGTCAGGTGGAGGAGGCACACTGGTACTCGAGGACAAGGTGGAGGAACCACACTGGTACTCGAGGATCAGGTGGAGGAGCCAAACTGGTACTCAAGGATCAAGTGGAGGAGCCACACTGGTGCTCGAGGATTAAGCGGAGGAGCCACACTGGTACTCGAGGATCAGATGGAGGAGCCACACTGGTACTCGAGGATCAGGTGGAGGAGCCACACTGGTACTCAAGTATCAGGTGGAGGAGCCACACTGGTACTCAAGGATCAGGTGGAGGAGCTACACTGGTACTTAAGGATCAAGTGGAGGAGCCACACTGGCACTCAAGGGTCAGGTGAAGGAGCCACTGGTACTCAAGGATCAGGTGGAGGAGTTACACTGGTACTCATGGATCAGGTGGAGGAACCACACTGGTACTCAAGGATCAGGTGGAGGAGTCACTTGTACTCAAGGATCAGGTGGAGAAGCCACACTGGTACTCAAGGATCAGGTGGAGGAGCCACACTGGTACTCATGGATCAGGTGGAGGAACCACACTGGTACTCAAGGATCAGGTGGAGGAGTCACTGGTACTCAAGGATCAGGTGGAGAAGCCACACTGGTACTCAAGGATCAGGTAAAGGAGTCACACTGGTACTCAAAGATCAGGTGGAGGAGCCACACTGGTACTCAAGGATCAGGTGGAGCTACACGGGTACTCAAGGATCAGGTGGAGGAGCCACACTGGTACTCAAGGATCAGTTGGAGGAGTCACTGGTGCTCAAGGATCAGGTGGAGGAGTCACACTGGTACTCAAAGATCAGGTGGAGGGGTCACTGGTACTCAAGGATCAGGTGGAGGAGTCACTGGTACTCAAGGATCAGGTGGAGAAGTCACACTGGTACTCAAAGATCAGGTGGAGGAGCCACACTGGTACTCAAGGATCAGGTGGAGCTACACGGGTACTCAAGGATCAGGTGGAGGAGCCACACTGGTACTCAAGGATCAGGTGGAGCTACACGGGTACTCAAGGATCAGGTGGAGGAGCCACACTGGTACTCAAGGATCAGGTGGAGGAGTCACTGGTGCTCAAGGATCAGGTGGAGGAGTCACTGGTACTCAAGGATCAGGTGGAGGGGTCACTGGTACTCAAGGATCAGGTGGAGGAGTCACTGGTAGTCAAGGATCAGGTGGACTAGTCACACTGGTACTCAAGGATTAGGTGGAGGAGCCACACTGGTACTCAAGGATCAGGTGGAGGAGTCACTGGTACTCAAGGATCAGGTGGAGGAGTCACACTGGTACTCAAGGATCAGGTGGAGTCACTGGTACTCAAGGATCAGGTGGAGGAGCCACACTGGTACTCAAGGATCAGGTGGAGGAGTCACTGGCACTCAAGGATCAGGTGGAGGAGTCACTGGCACTCAAGGATCAGGTGGAGGAGTCACTGGTACTCAAGGATCAGGTGGAGGAGCCACACTGGTACTCAAGGATCAGATGGAGGAGCCACACTGGTACTCAAGGATCAGGTGGAGGAGCCACACTGGTACTCAAGGATCAGGTGGAGGAGCGACACTGGTACTCAAGGATTAGATAGAGAGCTACATTGGTACTCGAGGAAGTCCCTGAGTGTGTCCATGGAGTACGACTCGTCAGTGGGACAGGAAGATGTAAGTCCCTCCAGCCGTGACCAGTCATCATCTGAAGGCAAAACAACAACGTGAGACTCTTGATCCGAGGAACTGAAACTGCTCTAGTCTTCCTCGTATCAGCAGCTAATTACCTCTCTATGAATATAAGAACATAATAACGCCCTTTAATAGTGAAAATAATATTCAGTGGGATATTACTGATAATATAATGTATAAAATATTTTGATTTTGTTCTTGTTATTAAAAACATAATTTCGACAGAAGCCACAGGAAGAAGCAATGTTGATAGTAGAAGTGGAAGACGTAGCAACAGTAGTAGCAGTAGACGTAGCAACAATAGTAGCAGTAGTGGTGGTTACAGTGGTAGATGTAGCAACAATAGTAGCAGTAGTGGTGGTTACAGTGGTAGATGTAGCAACAATAGTAGCTGTAGTGATGACCACAGTAGTAGATGTAGCAACAATAGTAGCAGTAGTGGTGGCTACAGTGGTAGATGTAGCAACAGTAGTAGCAGTAGTGGTGGCTACAGTAGTAGATGTAGCAACAATAGTAGCAGTAGTGGAAGACGTAGCAACAATAGTAGCAGTAGTGGTGGCTACAATAGTAGATGTAGCACCAATAGTTGCAGTAGTGGTGGCTACAGTAGTAGATGTAGCAATAATAGTAGCAGTAGTGGAAGACGTAGCAACAAAAGTAGCAGTAGTGGTGGCTACAGTAGTAGATGTAGCACCAATAGTTGCAGTAGTGGTGGCTACAGTAGTAGATGAAGCAACAATAGTAGCAGTAGTGATGTCTACAGTAGTAGATGTAGCAACAATAGTAGCAGTAGTGGTGGCTACAGTGGTAGATGTAGCAACAATAGTAGCAGTAGTGGTGGCTACAGTGGTAGATGTAGCAACAATAGTAGCAGTAGTGGTGGCTACAGTGGTAGATGTAGCAACAATAGTAGCAGTAGTGGTGGCTACAGTAGTAGATGTAGCACCAATAGTTGCAGTAGTGGTGGCTACAGTAGTAGATGTAGCACCAATAGTTGCAGTAGTGGTGGCTACAGTAGTAGATGTAGCAACAATAGTTGCAGTAGTGGTGGCTACAGTAGTAGATGTAGCACCAATAGTTGCAGTAGTGGTGTCTACAGTAGTAGATGTAGCAACAATAGTTGCAGTAGTGGTGGCTACAGTAGTAGATGTAGCAACAATAGTAGCTGTAGTGATGACCACAGTAGTAGATGTAGCAACAATAGTAGCTGTAGTGATGACCACAGTAGTAGATGTAGCAACAATAGAAGCTGTAGTGGTGGCTACAGTAGTAGATGTAGCAACAATAGTAGCAGTAGTGGTGGCTACAGTAGTAGATGTAGCAACAATAGTAGCAGTAGTGATGTCTACAGTAGTAGATGTAGCAACAATAGTAGCAGTAGTGGTGTCTACAGTAGTAGATGTAGCACCAATAGTTGCAGCAGTGGTGTCTACAGTAGTAGATGTAGCAACAATAGTAGCAGTAGTGGTGTCTACAGTAGTAGATGTAGCAACAATAGTAGCAGTAGTGGTGTCTACAGTAGTAGATGTAGCAACAATAGTAGCAGTAGTGGTGTCTACAGTAGTAGATGTAGCAACAATAGTAGCTGTAGTGATGACTACAGTAGTAGATGTAGCAACAATAGTAGCTGTAGTGGTGTCTACAGTAGTAGATGTAGCAACAATAGTAGCAGTAGTGGTGTCTACAGTAGTAGATGTAGCAACAATAGTAGCAGTAGTGGTGGCTACAGTAGTAGATGTAGCAACAATAGTAGCAGTAGTGGTGTCTACAGTAGTAGATGTAGCAACAATAGTAGCAGTAGTGGTGTCTACAGTAGTAGATGTAGCAACAATAGTAGCAGTAGTGGTGTCTACAGTAGTAGATGTAGCAACAATAGTAGCAGTAGTGGTGTCTACAGTAGTAGATGTAGCAACAATAGTAGCAGTAGTGGTGTCTACAGTAGTAGATGTAGCAACAATAGTAGCAGTAGTGGTGGCTACAGTAGTAGATGTAGCAACAATAGTAGCAGTAGTGGTGGCTACAGTAGTAGATGTAGCAACAATAGTAGCAGTAGTGGTGGCTACAGTAGTAGATGTAGCAACAACAGTAGCTGTAGTGATGACTACAGTAGTAGATGTAGTAACAATAGTAGCAGTAGTGGTGTCTACAGTAGTAGATGTAGCAACAATAGTAGCAACAGCTTCAGAATTCAATGTATCAACAATAGTACAAAAACTTTCTATCGTAGTGATGTAGAAAGTATGTTTGAAGTAGTTGCTACAATAGAAGACGTAACAATAACAACAGAAATAATGCCTGCTACTGTTGATAAAGCAACAGTCATAGTAGTAATGGTTGTAGTAGTGGATGTAGCAAAGTTAGTAGTAGTAGTAATAGTATCATTAATAGTAGTAGTGGTAGTAGCAGTAGTAATAACAATAATAGCAGTAATAGTAGTAGCAAAAGTAGGAGTAGTAGTTGCTACAGTAGTGGATGTAGTAATAATGGTAGTAGTAGTAGTGGTTGCTACAGTAGTGGATGTAGTAATAATGGTAGTAGTAGTAGTGGTTGCTACAGTAGTGGATGTAGTAATAATGGTAGTAGTAGTAGTAGTTAAACCATACCCCCGGCCGGGATTGAACCCGCGGTCATAGAGTCTCAAAACTCCAGCCCGTCGCGTTAGCCACTAGACCAGCTAGTAGTAGTTGCTACAGTAGTGGGTGTAGCAACAATGGTGGTAGTAGTAGTAGGAGTTACGACAGTGGGCGTAGCAACAGTGGTAGTAATAGTAGTTGCTACAGTAGTAGATGTAGCAACAATGGTAGTAGTAGTAGTTGCCACAGTAGTGGGTGTAGCAACAATGGTAGTAGTAGTAGGAGTTACGACAGTGGGCGTAGCAACAGTGGTAGTAATAGTAGTTGCTACGGTAGTGGGTGAAGCAACAATGGTAGCAGTAGCAGTTGCTAGAAGAGTAAGTGTAGTAACAATGACAGTAGTAGTAGTAGCAGTTGCTACAGTAGTGGATATATCAACAATGGTAGTAGTAGTAGTAGTGTTGGTATTAGTAGTTGCTACTATAATGTGTGTAATAACTTCGTTATAAAGAACAATAGTTGACTAGGAGTCTGGTGGTTGATGACAAAATAGAGATGGTGGTGGTTATAATGATAGAGATGTTGATGATTATGCTGGTGGTAGTTACCTGCGACATCAACGAGCCATCTAAGATCACATCCACACTGCAGCGGGTTACCAGTGATGTCAATGGTCCCCGTCGTTCCCTTCAGCAACTCAAGGAAGGGAGTTTCCTGCAGCTGAGTCAGACTGTTGTCCTTCAAGATGATGTTCACCGCCCCTGACACACCTGCAGCAAATGACACCATTGGAACAAGTTACATCAATTAAGAGTTCCAGGGATCATTGTCCCGAGACCTGCTCTTATTCCAATCTTCGTAAATTGGAGAGGAAATACTGAAGAATTAAATAACTATTAAAAACCACATTGACAAGTTTAGTTAAGTGTATGGAAGATCTAAGTAAAAGTTTTTTAAGATTTGTCTTTAGTGTTTATGCTCAAGAGATAAACAGATAATATCCAAGATATTTGATAGGCTTCAGTTTCGCCCTCAGATAAAGAAATGTTGATATCTTTTTGGATGATTGTCAACCTGGTGAGTGTGTGGATGTTGTACACTCGTAGGCCAGGACTTGGTGTGTGTGTGTACTCACCTACTTCTCACCTAGTTGAGGTTGCGGGGGTCGAGTCCAAGCTCCTGGCCCCGCCTCTTCACTGGTCGCTACTAGGTCACTCTCCCTGAACCGTGAGCTTTATCATACCTCTGCTTAAAGCTATGTATGGATCCCGCCTCCACTACATCGCTTCCCAACTACTACTGCTACTGTGTGTGTGTGTGTGTGTGTGTGTGTGTGTGTGTGTGTGTGTGTGTGTGTGTGTGTGTGTGTACTCACCTAGTTGATGTTGCAGGGGTCGAATCCAAGCTCCTGGCCCCGCCTCTTCACTGGTCGCTACTAGGTCACTCTCCCTGAGCCGTGAGCTTTATCATACCTCTGCTTAAAGCTATGTATGGATCCTGCCTCCACTACATCGCTTCCCAAAGTATTCCACTTCCTGACTATTCTGTGACTGAAGAAATACTTCCTAACATCCCTGTGATTCATCTGTTTACCTGGAGTTTACCTGGAGAGAGTTTCGGGGGTCAACGCCCCCGCGGCCCGGTCTGTGACCAGGCCTCCTGGTGGATCAGCGCCTGATCAACCAGGCTGTTGCTGCTGGCTGCACGCAAACCAACGTACGAGCCACAGCCCGGCTGATCTGTGTCTTCAACTTCCAACTGTGTATGTGTGTGTGTGTGTTATGTGTGTGTGTGTGTTATGTGTGTGTACTCACCTAGTTGTGGTTGTAGGGGTCGATTCACAGCTCCTAGCACCGCGTCTTCACTGGCAGCTACTATGTCACTTCTTGCTCTATGAGCTTTATCATACCTCTTCTTAAATTTATGTATGGATCCTGCCTCCATTACACCACTTCCCACTTCCCAGACTATTCCACTTCCTGACAACTCTGTGACTGAAGAAATAATTCCTAACATCCCTGTGATTCATCTGAGTCTTCAACTTCCAACTGTGTGTGTGTGTGTGTGTGTGTGTGTGTGTGTGTGTGTGTGTGTGTGTGTGTGTGTGTGTGTGTGTGTGTGGGTGTGTGTGGGTATGTGTGGGTGTGTATTCTTACATAACAGGATGGAGATAACTCCTTGAATAGTTGCTGTCTATCGGTCTATCACCTGGTGTGTACAAGAATCACGCTTACATTATCGAACTGTAATGCCCTCCTGGATGATTCCTGTATACCAGCCTGTTTCCTTGTGTATACTCACATGACAGGAAGATAGTACCTCCCTGGATGGTTGCTATGTACCAGCCTGTTTCCTTGTGTATACTCACATGACAGGAAGATAGTACCTCCCTGGATGGTTGCTATGTACCAGCCTGTTTCCTTGTGTATACTCACATGACAGGAAGATAGTACCTCCCTGGATGGTTGCTATGTACCAGCCTGTTTCCTTGTGTATACTCACATGACAGGAAGATAGTACCTCCCTGGATGGTTGCTGTATACCAGCCTGTTTCCTTGTGTATACTCACATGACAGGAAGATAGTACCTCCCTGGATGGTTGCTATGTACCAGCCTGTTTCCTTGTGTATACTCACATGACAGGAAGATAGTACCTCCCTGGATGGTTGCTGTATACCAGCCTGTTACCTGTGTATACTCACATGACAGGAAGATAGTACCTCCCTGAATGGTTGCTATGTACCAGCCTTTTTCCTTGTGTATACTCACATGACAGGAAGATAGTACCTCCCTGGAATCACCACCACAAGATGTAGACCAAACGAAATGTAAACTTTGCCAGATGGATTATTGTCACACCTTGCGTCATTATGTACTGGAGTGTGATAAAATTAATGAATTTAGAAACAACTCACTCAGAAATGTTCAAGAAATGGCTAAGTATTTTATCCACAGTGGTATATTGCAGACCATTCTGGAGAAATACCCTGACTTTGCTAGCTGTAAATAAAGCATTACCATGTGTGTGTGTGTGTGTGTGTGTGTGTGTGTGTGTATGTGTGTGTGTGTGTGTACTCACCTAATTGTGGTTGCAGGGGTCGAGACTCAGCTCCTGTACTCACCTATTTTACTCACCTATTTGTGGTTGCAGGGGTCGAGTCACAGCTCCTGGCCCCGCCTCTTCGCTGATTGCTACTAGGTCCTCTCTCTCCCTGCCCCATGAGCTCTATCATACCTCGCCTTAAAACTATGTATGGTTCATGCCTCCACCACATCACTTTCTAGGCTATTCCATGGCCTGACTACTCTATGACTGAAGAAATACTTCCTAACATCCCTTTGATTCATCTGAGTCTTCAACTTCCAATTGTGACCTCTTGTGTCTGTGTCCCATCTCTGGAAGATCCCGTCTTTGTCCACCTCGTCTATTCCGTGCAGTATTT